>NC_136608.1:14389095-14569095 GCF_910589615.1 Taurulus bubalis | reverse complement strand
GTCGCTCCTCGTCCGACAGCCGCCCGCTGCCGAAGCTGTCCACGGAGTGGGAGGAGATGGTGTGACAGAGCTCCTCGAAGGAGTAGTCCCTGTCCCGGCACTTTTTGATCTCGTGGAGCAGTTTGGACAGCTCGCTCGTCACGGCGTCATCTGGGGAGAGGGGCGGGAGAGAAAGAGAGAGTAAGAAACAACATCCGAGGCTCCGGAATGAAATAACAGAAAAACTGCCAGTACACAAGAAGATATGCTTTTAACGGTTTCTGAAACAGGATCAGCAGGAACTCAGCTGGTTGCAATGCTGCGTTCTCAACACAGGGGGCAGCGCTGCACAGGGAAACTGTGCAGCAGTTCAGAGCGGTAGTACCTGTGTTTCTCCACTAGAGGAGCTGCTCTCCATTACAGGATTCATGTTGTATTGTTCGCACATATTGCAAAAAAAAAGAAAAGATACTTCCAATAAAAAAAAAGATACATGAATGAACACAAATCGATTTTAAATGTGTTTTAGGTTTCAGATAAATCTTTAATAAAATTCTGGGCTTCAGATTAATTATCTTTTATGGTGATTATGTTCAGGCGTATTCTAAAACATATTATGAACCTCATGTGAAATGTGTGTTTTTGTTATTTAACATCTATACTGCTGGTTTCTGTCACTTTCTCAAAAGGAAATCTCCCCACTTTTTTTTGGGGATTGGTGTATTTGGTGTATGACACTTACATGTCACCTTAAAGTACTGCTATCTGTGCACTTAGTTGTAATTTTTTATTCTATTGTAGATTTAATTGTAAATATTCATGCTCCCATTTCTTGCACTTGGTTTATTATTTAATGTTATGCACCACCCGCCATGACAAATTCCTTATTTGTGAAAACATACATGGCAATAAATGGTTCTGATTCTGATTTCTGGTCACAAAACAATTAAAAAAAAATAAAAAAATAAAAAAAAAAATTTTCAGCACCTTTATTCTCAGTGTAAACCCAGCTATTGCATCATCGTGTCTACTCACTCTTGTGTCTGAGGGAGGGCGAGGCCGAGGGCGAGGGGACGGAGGTGCGAGGTGCAGGGACGGGACACTTGCGAACAGGCTCCTCCAAGATGCTCCTCATCTCCATCTCCATCTCCTCCATCATATATTCTGCGGAGACAAACGAAGAAGATGGAGGATCAGACGATGAAAGAGAAGAGAGAAGGAAAAACTGAAAATGAGGAAAGTGGAGAAAAGAGAGGAGAGGAGTTTGTGGGAGAATGTGTCGGTGTGGGAAGGAGAAGCCTTTCACTGGATCAATACAATAGCGCGGCCATCAGCATTGGTAAACAGCTTGTGTTGCATTCAATTCACACTTTTCACCCGCACCGCAAACCCACTTCCCAGCTTCCGCTAATAGAGCACTCTGCTGTTCATAAAGGCCAAAGAGAAGGATTGAGTGGGAAAATGAAGAGAGGGAGAGTGGAGATCGCAGGTTCGGGTGTGGCAGAAGTTGAAGACCGGATGATATAGACTACAAGTGAGTCATTAGCCGGCAAAAAAACAAAGAAACGCTCTAATCGTGAGGCAGATTCCCTGCAGCGCCCTAATGAGGAACCCTCTTAACGTCAGGGGAGTGTGTGTACTTCTACCACTATGCATCTTGGCATTCAGCTGGATAATTATGACACACAACCATATTTGCATACAATTACACCGAGTATTTAATGCTATTTAGAGTCATTTAATGCTCATTTGATGTCATTAAATTGCCCCACAGTTTTACTCTCATTCTTCCGTCGATGCTTTCGGGAAGCGGCAGGAGACAAAGTGTCGCAAACGCCCGCACGGCAAGTGCATAACCAGTTGCTGCTGGGCGGCGGAAAATGAACTGGTAATGAATTCAAACAGTAGGGTGAGTCATGCGCTGTAAATGAAATGAGAATCAACTCGTAATGAGGTGCCCGTGGCAGCCAGAAAGGCCCTCAGCTGGTGCAAGTCAGTAAACGAGAGGTCCTCTCCTCTTTGTGTGTGTGTCCCTCTCAGCTCCTCTCCAACAGGAAATGGCATGCAGCTGATCTTTTCACCGAGTCACAGCTGCGTCCTTTTTTTCCCCTCGCTCTATCTCGCTTTCTTCCTCGCTCCCTCTCACACACACACACACACACAGTCTCCTATTTATGCAGAAGCCCTGCTCAAATCTCTGCTCTTCTTTTTTCCAGCGCTGGTTTACTGGGATTATATTTTGATGGCTGCTATTCCTCAACAATATCTACTGTCACGTGAGTTTTTGACATTTAAAAAAAGATACAAGTGGTCTATTCATGTGTATAAACATGTTTCCATCCCCCTATTATGGACATTAGATAGTCTATTGGTTTCATAAAAGCAGTGTTCATTGCATATTTGTGAATATTCAGAGTGACAAAAAGGCAGTTTAAGAAAGAAATGTATCTGCACTGCTCAGAATATGAGCAGCAGAATTCAAAGCATGCTGGATAAGTTCACATTAAACCACTGCATTAACACAGCTTAGTTGAAATGCACCAAATATGTCAAGCTGAATATATTCATGTATGTATGTATTGATTGCAGAAAAATGGATTTGCACATGTAATGTAATTTCAGTGATGAATACAAAATAGACTGTATGTGGACCACAAGGATGTTTCACAACTCAGCACATAAACACTCGCCGTGGCTCTTAGCAAACGCTCTTTTGACCACAATGCAAAGGGGCAAGGGGCAAACACATATTTAGCAGAGGCTCTGGAGAAAATCTGAGCATAAAACAATTAATTTCCTGCATTCTAGTGAACTTCATGCACGCATTTATGGAGGAAATGTATTTACGCCAAGTGATGGTTGAAAAATAATTCTAGCCAATTCTACAAATATCTATAATATTAATAATATTAGTGTTGCCTTATCTTTATGTGTAACTGTGCATCTATTATTGCACTATGTTTATATTGTTTTTATTATATTTGTATTGTTTAATTCTATGTTTATTGTTATTCGCCTTTGACCGAGTCAAATTCCTCGTATGTTCAACGTACCTGACAATAAACACTTATGATTATGATTCAGAAACCTGTTATCTTTTGCTGAAAAAGCTGTAATGGAAAAGAATTTGTGACTTTGCTGGTTACTTTTTTAAATTGAATTATGAGGCAAATGTTGAAGGAGCAAAATAATGTCTGACTCTTTGGGAGTTATTGAAAACATTAACAATGTATCCCTGTTTTAAAGCACAATCACATTTTTTTTCTCCCGATAGTATTTTTCCAGCAAAAAAAAAATAATGTTGGCAGCCATTTTTAAACAGTGCTCTTCCAAAATCTCACTGGAAAAACTTAAGATCCTGCTTCTTTGATGCTCCGGTCTGCGACTAGCAATAAGATGTGCTCGCAAAAACGTGTTCACGCTCGAGTTTCAGACCACATCGCGGAACCTACTCAGTCCACATGTGTGGTTTTAAATTAAGGCGGTATTTAGCATATGAACAGTGATAACAGTCCCTCTGTTGTTCCTGATCAAAATGTTCCACAGTGCAGTAGATACTTCTTTTATTGGTATGTGGATGTAGAGTATGACATGATGACAATGTTTGTATATACAGTACATATACATACACACACTGCAGGTTAACAGGTCTGCAGGACTCATCAAGTTTCCACCTTAAATGTCACCTGCAGTAAATCCACACTCCAACTATCAATTAGCAGAAAACACTTCTATTTCTGTAAATCCAAAAGAAAGTTAAGTTCTAGTGTCGCTGCACCTGTTCACTCCCTCGCACCTGGAGGCCTTTAAACCATGAAAACAGCTCAACTGTGAATACTCTGTTGTACTACATATACTGTGTGTGAGTATTCTATTCTTTGCTCCTGAGATGACCCAATTTCTCAAGTGAATTTCATCTAAATCTGCAGTGTGTGTGTGTGTGTGTGTGTGTGTGTGTGTGTGTGTGTGTGTGTGTCTCTTACCCTGGATAAGAGCAGTGATCTGCTGGGCTTTCGGTGCAGGATGCTCTCTCAGGATCTCCAGAGCTGTTCTCCCCTGGCTGTCTCTGAGATTGGTGTCGATCTCTGAGACATACACACACACACACACACACACACACAAACAATACAAGCATCAATACACATGAACAACAGGGCAACACAACACCCATCTGGCTTGAGTCAAACAAGATAAACTCCCTCATACATCACTCAAAGAACCTGAACTACAGACACAAGACGTATGACACACACACACACA
This sequence comes from Taurulus bubalis, assembly GCF_910589615.1. Taxonomy (NCBI): domain Eukaryota; kingdom Metazoa; phylum Chordata; class Actinopteri; order Perciformes; family Cottidae; genus Taurulus; species Taurulus bubalis. Next base: position 14,564,856 of record NC_136608.1, on the reverse strand, counting down.
CACACACACACACACACACACACACACATACACACACACACACACACACACACACACACACAGAGACCTGCTGATTCATCTACGCAGCCACAAAACTCCAGTCAGCAAAAGATGAAGAGTTGCAGTCATTAGAGGACAGATGTGGGATTTTATAAATTCATGAAGACTCTTTACGAGCAGCTAAATACTCTTTTCACCAAATTTGTTGTCAAGGACACGTTAATGAAGGCACAAAAACAAAACCCACACAAACATGAAGGCTTACACACAGATAAAACACACAAACTCAATTGTGAGAAGAAAAAAAACAATCTTTCTTCGACAATAAATCCCCATTTACCCGACTGTAAGCCTTTTTAATCCCTTCCTGCGCTCCCGGGTCCAATTCAACATAAAAAAATAAATGACATTAAAGTCACTCTGCTGGGCACCGGAAAAGAAAAATGAACTCAAATTGAGAGAAAGCACATTTGGACTCCATGAAAAGTGATTCCTGATCGCTTCGACAAAGCCTTTCTCAGAATAGTTGGTCAGAAAAAAAGTGTTTGTGCTTGAAGGGCTGTGCAGGGTTTGAGTTTAGTGAAGCCTTGTTGATCGAGGGATGTTAATCAAATCGAGGTCAAGAGCGCACGGCCAGCCACAGGAAGTCCTGTGGGAAACAGGAAGTGCTAAAGGAAAGTGGGTGGAGGGTTGGCGGCGGTCTCAAAAAGGACAACAGTGTTCTGACTCAATCAGCTCTGAATGCAAGAAGCCTTAATGTGCAAGATGTGCATGACCTTTGACCCATTTTTAAGTTGAGTGACATCATCAAAAGGCTACATATCACACATCATATCCTGTTGAACTTTCTGCGACTCCAAAGAAATGGTCAAAACAATAATAAAGTGGGAAAGTCTGGGAGTTTATCGCAGTGAGACAGATGCCTGGAGTTCACCTGAGGGCGAATTCAACCCACAATCTGGAGGCAGAAAAGCACCTTGAAGCATCGAGCCCCGAGTTGAAATGAAAGGAAGAAAAGAAAACAAGGGAACGGTACTGTTTTTTGTATTTTCCAGGATATATTTAGAGACCCACCTGAGTCAAGCAGAAGGCGAACTACATCCATCTTCCCACAGAGAGCCGCCTCGTGGAGGGCGCTGCCGTTCTCCGTCTGAGAAAGAGACGCAGTGTGTGTTAATATTCCATCGCTTTAACAATTGAACACGGAAGACACAAATAGACGTCGAAAACACACAAGTGGATCGGGAGCACAAGGATTAAAAGGGAGCAAGGAAACTAGATTTTGATTTGATACGCTGCCTCTTTCTCTCTGGTAGAAAAAAAAATCAAAGAGTCGCATAAAACCAGCGAGAGGCCACACCGATTTCAAACCATTACAGGAGCAGCGGTTAGCTCGGCCCGCGTCAACCTCCAGTGATGCTACAGGTATGATGCAACACATGGAAACCACGGCGATGGGAGGCCGCTGGTCAGAGCCTCGTCTCGGCTCAGCAGTGATGAGAGAGGCGATTACTCTCAACGAGCCTTCTTTCATCAGAGCAACGCTCGGGAGCCACAGTGATGGAGAAGAGAACAGATGTGTGTCATCTATTAGAACAAAGGTTTAATAATAACTTTATTTACATAGCACCTTTTAAAAACAAAGTGCTCTACAGAGAAGCAAAGTATAGTTATACATAACTTAAATACCAGTGAACAAAAAGAAGACCATAAATACATCAGTGAATACATTAAAATCAAACTAATAAAGAATAAGAGCAAATGATATCGAAAACAAACAAATAAACTAATGAAAAAAAAAAACTAAAACAGGGGAACAAAATAACGGCATAAAAAAAAATCATAAACGGACAACATCAATTCTATAAAAATGTGTTTTAAGAGAAGTGATTTAAAAAAAGTTATTGAGTCTTATCTCCACACTTGCATGCACACTGCATACAACAGGAGGTACTTTGGAAGAGCAGCTACAGGAGGAACTAAACATAAAAAATGTGGAACACAGCTAGAAGTTCCCGTGCCTTCAAGGTCAAAGGTCAAGACGAGGAAATACAGTTTAAAAACACTTAAAAGTCACGTTAACCACTGCAATATACATACATTATAAATACATGTGTATCCTGTCTGTATATATAATACGGCTATTGTGGAGTCTTTACTGTTTATTTATATTACTTTCTTTTTCTATCTTATTTCCTATGTGTCTCTGCTGCTGTAATAAAGGATTATCTTATTTTATTTATCTTTAAAAAGGGACATAAATGATAGCAAACGCTGTAAAGCTTTATGGTACATCATGTCTCTATATGTCTTAATAACATTCGGCCCCATACACCTTGCTTGAAGCTAAAATCCCCACCAAGGACTCAGTCATGCGTTCACGCATCCATGATCCATGAAAAATAAATCCTACACACGCACTCAGCAACGTACATATGCTGATTCCATCGCATCCTTCACGGTTGGCTTCCTGACAACACCGATGATGAAAGCCTGGACCGAACCAAAACTACCCGGCCTTAATGAAGACAAATTATCTGGACGGCCGCCAGACGTCTGCTGATGTGCGGCTCGGGAAGTTCAGCTCAGCGCGACACTGAGCCGCTCGTCCTCCGCACGGAGTAAAAAAAAAAAAAAAAAAAACTTACGCAGGCTCCGTTTCCTCTGCAACGACAACAAAAAGTGGCATCGGACGGGACGCCAGATGCAGCCACTCCTACGCCCCTCAAAACGAGGTCAAAGGTCAATCGTCCCGGTCTCTTTTGGGGGAGAACATTGTAGGTGTGCGTCCCAGTGGAGTGGTCACAGCTGCATTGACTGCATCAAAGGATCTTTTACCCAAACACAAGTGGGAGAGCAGGAAAAGATCCACCCCCATTTTCCTCACACACACACACACACACACACACACACACACACACACACACACACACACACACACACACACACACACACACACACACTTGCCCTTCTAACCCCTCTGCGGTCATCTCTATACCACTTCCCGTTTCCCATGCCGATTGTGCAGTGATGTCACGAGGAAGCCGACTCTCGCTCTCTAAGAGCTTCCGAGAATTGAAAGTAAAGGCAGATGACTTTCTGTTTTTCGTGGCTGCGCCGGCCGAAGTGTGACTGCTGATGTTGAACGTAAAATGCAAAGTCCACCAGTTTATGTGTGTTTATGTGAGAGTGTGTGTTTCCACTAAACTTTTGTCCCGTGTTGTTGGCTACCTGCCAGTTCCTCCAGAGGGATTTCCCCTCATTATTATGGAAACTCTCAGAGAAAGAGACAGCGTGAAAACAGAGTGATGGAGATGCTTTCATGAATTATTCATTCACACTCAGTCAGACCTATATGGCTTGACTCCAATTACTGACCTGCATGATCATTCTCTCTCTCTCTCCATCTCTCTTTCTCTCTCTCTCTCCATCTCTCACACACAGTGATTTCCACTCGTGACAACGTCCAAGGTGGCCATCTGTGAGTAGCCCACAGTGTCCAGTCTGTGCTGTCATCAGTGAAGCTCCAACACCGCGGCCTTGCACACAATATGACAGAGAGCATATTCCCATATATTCCCATATTTGCATCAGCGATGGAAGACCAATGCAAGAAGACGTTTTGTTTCCGCGTTACAAGTGTCAGACTTTCATCTGGGCATGTAAACCATCATAAACCGGCTCATTGTGATTGTTTTTCCTTGTTTTACTGAGTAACTGCGACATCGCTGAATCTGAACACACTGCAGAGAATGAATGTTACAGTTTTCACATTTTTGTCTTCTTTTCCCCCTCGTATAAAATCTGCTAATAAGCACTGCACGATTTGATCATAGCCTCGCTACCAGTGTGCATTAAAACTTCCCATCGTCGGGTTCCTTAAGCTTGCTCTGATGACAAGTCATCTCGCTCAAATTGGCGAGCGTAACACCTGCAGGGCAGCAATGTTTCTCTTAAAAGAGATGCCGGGAAAATTAGCTGTTTTCTGCACTATATTCTCAGCCCAAAAGAGACGTAGTAGAACAAGAACCAGCTCGGTAGCTTGCAGAGGAAGAGTTGAATGCTCCTCATCACGAGAGACACAACAAGAGAGACGGAGACGGCGTGCAGAGGACGAAGGCCAATCAAAGACGCCGAGTGTTCGTCTTCACTAGCAAGGAGCCAGAGGCCAAATCCCTGCAGAGAAACACAGCCCTCCTCTTCAGATCTCTCACACACACACACACACACACACACACACGAGGACAGAAGGCAAGGAAGACGGGCAGAATGCCGCTGACTCATGCGTCTCCTCGCTGTGGGAGCATTAGAATGACTCCCATACCCAACAGGTCAAGTTGTTCCTGTCTCTCTGGAGGTAAAACAGACACGAGCGCCACAATATCCACTAAAGCCTGAAGGGCAGAGGCTCAATGTGACAAAGTCTCCTCCCAAGCAGATTTATTTTCCCGCCGTCTCAAAAACATGCTGGAATACTGGACATGAGCTCTCACACAGCCGGGGAAAGGGAGAGCTCTTTGTTCATTTTCATATTGGTATTGATTGCTCCCTGCTGCTGCGGCTCCTCGGCATCTGAACTGTCTTGTTTCTCGATTCAGAGTCTTTGAGTCTGGCGGAGCGGCAAAAACATTTGAAGCTGGTTTTGCAGAAGCAGACATTCACAGGTAACTTATGTGTATAATGCAGATGAAGTGGCGTTTGTGTTGGTTACTGCACGTGACTCTGAAGACTGAGGTTTAAGTGAAAAGACTTCTTCAGACTACACAACCTTTGTGTTATGTTCTGAGACCTTGAGTCGGCACAGGAAGAGACACTTCTGGACCCCACAATGATCTGTTGCAGATGCTTTTTTTATTGTAACCAAAAAACAACGATGCACTTGCAGATGGAGCGCCTCAAAGACGCGATAGGGAAAATAAACGTCTTGCAATGAGAATAATCAGAAAGGACTCAATTAAAATAGTCTTAAGAGACCATTCAATACAGCATGGGGCTGCTTTTCCTCCACTTAACAGTTAAGAGAAGCGAGCAAAGTCAAATAGTTTAGTTTGCCAGAGGAAATCGTCTCAAGGGAAGGAAAACAGTGTTGGGAGGAAGCTGTCTTTTGACAAGGCCTCACGAAACCAAATGGCCCAGAACGGGTCGGGACAGAAGAGGAAGACCAAAATGTAAATGAACGAGCAGAAGAGCAGCCGGCAGAAAGAGAGCAGTAATGAAGCACCGGCGACCGCAAGCGACTTTAGATGTAGTGTTTGTAAAGAGGACCTCTCAGGAACAGCCCGTCCTCCTCCTCCTCCTCCTCCTCCTCCTCCTCCTCCTCCTCTCTCAATCTTTTCTCCCAATCAATTATTCATCCCTCTCCACCGCCACACCATGGGAGGCTTGCACCGCATATACATGCTCTCTGAGACACTCACACACACACACACACACCCACACCCACACACACACACACACACACACACTTTCAAAAAGAAGAATCTGCCAAGCATTTATGCCCGTGGTGGATTATATACACAGAAACCGAAGCCGTGCTGTCTTTCATTAAAAACACAAGACAGCAGCTTCTAAAATATTCACTTCACAGCAGAGATGAGAGAAGGGAGGTTTCTGAACTTTTACTCACTTCACACTTGATTCGGTTTAAGAATTTATGAATACAGACCAAAAAATGATTCCTGGAAATTTGATGCGACGTGAATTTCCACATGCAAAGTGTCTCAAAATGATTAAAAGTCTCCACAAATCTTAATGTGAGCTACTGACCTGATTAAGACATCTTTAAAAAGTTCAAATGAAAGAAATGTAAAAAGAAAGAACCAACAACAGGCTCGGTGTATCGGCTTCGGTAACAATGTAAACAACTATTGCAAACAGGTTTTCAAATCCAATTTTGTCAAAATGAACCAGGTTTGCCTTGAGCAAAGAACAGACAATGAAAAAGCTATTTTTTTTCTTCTGTTATTTCTCATTTTTGTCCAAAGGGCCACTATAATCTCTGCCAGAAATCCGTTTAATGCTTGGATGCCGATTTAGGCCACGAACCGCTAAAAGCCATTCATGCTTCCTCACCACAGAGTTGACGTCCATGCCGGCCTCCAGCAGCGTCTGCACGGTGCTGTGGTGTCCGTTGCGTGCAGCCAGGTGGAGCGGAGTGTGGCGGCGAGTGTGGCTGGCCATGAGGTTGGGGTGAGCGCTCACCAGCATGCGCACCACCTGTGTGGAAAAAGCAGAGCCGCACGTCAGCGGCAAGGCAGCGGAAGTTTGAGAGAAACTGGGCCATGAGTCACCTTTTTGTAACTGTTTTTAAAAAGAGAAAGCACAGCAAAAAGTGTTTTTTTTCTACTAAAGGAAAATACTGTAAATAATTTGTTGCCCCTCAGAATCAAAGAGGATTAATGTTGAATTATAACACAGAAACACTGCAGCAGTCACCGTGACAGAAGCTTCTTCCCCAGCCAATTATGCTGATTTTTAGCTTTTGCAAAACCAAAAATACAAGATGAAAAGGCCACGTGAAGATTTACAAAGTGTGTTTGTCTGCTCGAACATGAACCGCAAATCACAGCATGTGCGGCTAATTTACCCAATAAACCAGTGTCACAAAACCAACATTAAAGTCAGAGTTAGCTTTGATAAACCAACAGATAAAATCTGCTAACTCCAGTTGTCACTTCCAAAAGTGGCAGTTATTGTCCTGTGATCCTTACTTCTGTGTGAAGTCTCTAAAAAATGAATTTAGTTTATTTGCATCCATTAATCACTTTAAAAGGTGATGCGTCCCGACAGCTCGACAGTCAGATGAGGATGGCAAATTATCATTCAGTGTTGTTTCCAACCTACTTTGAATATAAATATACAGTAGGTCAGTTTTATGTAAATCCTTGAATTAAAAAGGACCTGTCAATCATCCTGAGCGGAGCAGGAGGCCGTGAGTAGAGGAAGTGGAGCGCGTTTGTTTGATCGTGGACGGCCATCGCGCAGTTTTCTCGAAAGCGTCCTCCTTTAACGTGTGTGTCTGAATGTGTGTGTGTGTGTGTGTGTGCACTAAACTTTTGCCCTGTGTGAGTTACATCTCCATGCAGCAGCAGCAGCAGCAGCAGCAGCAGCTTCCACCACAGGGATTTCCCTTCATTACAGATGCAGAGAAGGAGAGAGCGAGAGAGAAAACGCCGCTGCCCTTATAAATTATTCATTCGCACTCAAGACAAACCTGTGTGGCTTGACTGCAATTACTCACTACCTTACAGAGAGGAGGTGTGATTGCATTTGAGCATCAGCAGGCACTTGTGGCACACGAGTCCTCACCGTGAAGCTGCCCCCCCTGTGATGTGTGTACGTTTTCTCACATTCCTAAAAGAGTAAAGTGGCAGTTCTAGAAAAAATGTCCACCTGTCGTATTTGAGGGCGTTTATATTTTGAGCCGCTCATTCTCATGCAGCGCGGTCCTCGTCGCTGCTGTTGTCCTGGAGGAGGCCCAGATCGAGTCACCAGCTGCTCCCGTTCCCGTGCCAAAGCGGATCCGTAACGCACGCAGAGGTTCGTATATGCCTCCGAGAGATATGATCCCTCACCAGCTTCCCACCCCGTTAACACTACCGGTTTGCTTGGATGGAGCCTGGTGACGTAAATCTACCTTAACAGAGTTGAACCTTTAATATGAATTTAGCTGGAGTTGCACTTCATCGTTTAGTGCAAATTAAATGTTATTCGGGGTAAGTTGCACCCTCGTATCCTTCTGGATCTCCACCCTCTAGTTAGTATATTGGGATTTGAGCTTCTCCCCTTCTGGACACAGCAAAAAGTCAACAGGATCCTCATGTGCCGGCTGAGCCTTCCAGGTAACAAATGAAGGGAAAACGTAAACAGTGACTGGATGTACTCCACCTTATGTAAGTTGTATTGAGTTTATCTAAAGTTCAAAATATGTGACGGTGCAAAGTCTTCGACAGTAATGAGTTGCCTATAATGCATGCTGAATAAATGATTCTTTACTTGAAATTCATGTTGAATAGGAACAAATGTGCACTGTTATCTTTTAGAAACTACTCAAAACATTCCGGTACATGTCTAGTTTATAGACTAGGTCCTTTATATTTCCGCAATATCTACACTATTAAAAGTAATACAGGAACATTTAACAAGATGAGAAATTCCAACTCAAAACAGCACTCATCTTCTGGCCTTTGCAGCACAATATATATATATGTATATTTCTTCATGCATTCTCACTGACCTGCAGCCGTCCATACAGCGCTGCCAGGTCCAGAGGGGTCTCCTGTTGGCTGTTCCTCATGGTGGGGTCGGTCAGCTCCTGCAGCAGCACTGACACCACCTCCGAGTGTCCGTACTGGGCCGCACAGTGAAGCGCCGTTTCCCTCTCATGGTTCTGCGGGAGAATGAAAGGAAAGAAGGATCGACGGAGGGGAAAGGTGGAGGAGAGAGAAGGGGGGTGGGAGTGGATGCAGGAAATATGGGAATGATGGAGAGTGGGCAGAGAGTAAGAGAGTGGAAAACATAACAGAAGAAGGATGGAGGGAAGGTCAAAGGTCAAGAAGAAAGGGAGGTGAAAGATAAGGTGATTAATAGCATGGAAAATAAGAAGGTGGTGAGTTAGAAGTCGGGAAAATGAGGATGGAGATAGAGGAAGGAAGAAGAAAAATCGTTTTTATTCATCAATCGGATCACTGACACTGAAATTCAAGACGTACATTTACGCTACTGGTAGGAAGCGCACGTCTCGGTCAGTATATCATTCTGCATGCACAAATTCCAGAAGCGTGTCAGGTTTGTGAGCGCCGTCGGGGGAAATCTACAGCTTCCTGTCCGCGAAACAGAAGAGAGATGGTCCAGAACAAAGTGTTTTTCTCAAACCCTCTGGGCCTTTTTGGTCCCGACAGCTGAGCCCGTCGGCCTCCATTCAACATATTCAGAAGGAACTGAATATGGACTAAGAGCCTTATTAAAAAGCATCAATTCTCATTCCAAAAGGCTACATGATGCGCGTTGTTACATGACTCCTTTAAATTCATTTCTCACAAGTTACCGTTCATTTGTTTAAATTCAGTTTAAACCTCATGTACGCAGACGTAAGGATAGCATATAAAAAACTTTTATTTGTTACTATTTTGTCATTAGTATGCAAATATACATGATACTTATATTTGCAAACTAATACATTTCATCCCATCTTTAAACACTGCTTATAAATGCTAAATCGTGGAACCAAAAGCCAGACTGTAAATTCATGTGATAGAAAACAGAGCTGCGATTCAGCCAAACTCTAACACATTTATCAAAGTCAGACTTCTGGAGTGCGATGCAGCCACTTTGGTCCAAAATGTCGCTTTAATTTTATTTTGAACCTGGAAAGCCCTCTGTGTTTAGAGGATGTTTGGCTGTTTTGGGGTCCTGTCGGGACGAGAACATTGTTGGTGGTCCCCGGGGTCCTGCAGCGCTGGGTGGAAACAGCCCAGTGTTGACTGGAAAAAAAACGAGCACAGGGACACCGAGAAAGGAGGGAGAGACGAGATGGATCACCATTTCAGGGGAGAAGAAAGAGATGAAGATAAAGAGAGCAATATGTGTATGTTCCTACAGTATATAGTTAAAAAAAGATAATCTGGCACCCGTATATTAATATATACACGTGATGGAAGCACATGCTGTCTGCATTTAGGCTTCTGAGCATATTATCAAAGGGGATAAAGCAAAGTAACAACAGGGAATGTGTGTGTGTGTGTGTGTGTGTGTGTGTGTGTGTGTGTGTGTGTGTGTGTGTGTAGCTGTGTTGTTGCCGGTGTTTGTCCAAGAGCAAAACCTACATTTTAAGTAAGCTGCTGGAATTGAACACTAGAGTGGAAAAAGGAAGGAGGGGGGAGGACAAAAGCAAGAGGAGACAAGAGGAGAGGAGGCAGGAAAGAGGTCGAGCAACTGAAGGAATTATTTAGAAAGAGAGAGAAAGTAGGAATCGTCCCACAAGATCTGATGTCAACAAACAAAGACATCAAGCTCTACTAGCTCTACTGATGTTTCCAGAGGCCTTTATTCATGTTCAACCATCAGCCTTATTTTGACAAATATATAATTTTCTCCTTCACAATCAATCTCCAGAAGAGCTATGGAACAAATAAAACATACATGACGAGTGTAAACATTAATTAGATGACTTTTAGCTATACATGTGGACATTATTACAACATTTTCTCTTTCCTAAAAGGCCCATATGAAGGCTGAAATCTAGCATTAGCATAACCTTACCGCGCGGCAGTTTAGCCGTTCCCATTCCAGCTAGCATTAGCATCTTATTACAATACATTTAACCACACTTTTATGGGTTCATTAAGATAGAAAGTCACTAAACATATAGTCAACGTACCTTGTTCCCGTTCATAAAGTGACTCTACTTTATGAACACCTTTTCCTTCAGTACACACCCATCAATTAACGTACTTTTAATAAGAAGTCAAGTTATGAGATTAGCATCTACTTCCGGTCTCGCCAGGAGGCCTTCAAAATAAGAGGACCCGAAACATACAAAGGCACTTACAAAATAAAGGCTGGCAGGAAATAGTCACCCTATTAACAGAACCTTTGTACAGCTATTTCCACCACTTGGAGAGTCAATCAACCAATCAAAGTATAGTTTGCACCGTAGTGAATAGTAACGTCATCTTCCCTGAGACAACTTGTGAAATAACACAAAGCTAGTCGACGTATTTCTTCAATCTTCATGAAAGTAAAACTGAAAAAAAAGTCTATATAATTCGCTACAGAACATAATAAGGTTGCTCCCAACAAGAGAGTGAAAAATTGAACATGAACACAATGTCGGGCCGACTGTGTGACATGAAATATAGGAATACAGGTGATTATTGAGTTGCTCTTTGAAGACGAGCTCACCTTTTCATGTGATTGACAGATGATAATATTCTGTTTCATGCTTCAAAACACAGACATGCCACATTTGTAAAAATAAAACCCCTCTCAAGCTTCCATGATGAATCAGCATGAACACACTCAGATCTCAGATCTCATCTCACGCCTTTTTCCTTGCGCTCCTTCTCCCCGGAGCCTCGCCCCCTTCCATCTCCCAGCTCTCCCTGCTTCCATGCACCCCTCTGAGCAGCGAGGGAGAGAGATGAAGAGATACTGTCCGTGTGAATACGGAGGGAAAGAGCCCCCTGTATGAAGACACACACACACACACACACACACACACACACTAGCTGCAGAAAACACCAACAAATGGGCTTCGGAGCGTTCCCTCCTCCTCAGCCAATCAGATGCATCTATCCCCCCCTCCCGGATCACACACCCCTCTCCAGTGATGGCAGTGGAAGCTTCCAGAGCGGGTCTGATTGCAGGTCCACCGTACTGAAAGCACAATAATCACACACTCGTGCACACTGTAATTCACATTCTTCACAGTTTGCTGGTGTAATTGTTGGTTGCACGATGTTTAATAAACTCCATTTGCTCCGTTCCTGTGTGGATATTCGATATTACTATTTTCAACTGGAGTGACTGATCTTCACCAAGGGATCATTTAAGTGTCATCTTATCTAATCTGTAGTATATATACACTGTCTTTATCAATGTGATCCCAAAGTCCCAAACCACCACACATGCAGCACAATCAGTCTTTATTTGCTAGTGTGGTGGCAGGGGCGTGGTTAGCTCAGCTGCAGAGGGGGAGGGGAGAAGCGACTCAGGGAACAGGTGCCGGGATGAGGCGTGATCAGCCTTAGCTGGGTGCAATTGTTTGTGTGTATGGGGCTGTGTCTCCCATATAAGCAGTGGTTGAGGAGGAGTGGGGACAGAGGTAGCAGAGACGGTGGAACGGCTGACAGTCGAGGAAACGACAACCCAGGCATACCTGCACTATACCTGTCAAAAATAAAGCTTGTTACGGACCTGCAAACTACGGTGTGTTGCCCTCTTTGTGCTGCCCGATACTTGTGGGGTAACAGGGATCATTACAGCCAGTATTTAGAATAGCAATGCAGTGGAGAATATAATTAATCTATTAAAAGTTAAAAACAATGATTTAGGGCAGTGGTTATCAAGTGTAGTTATCAAGGAAAATAACAACTTGGATCTAGTTGAAGTCTCAAAACCTTCTTTTTTGGGGGCTTGTGGCTCCTTAAAATAAAGCAAAAATCTATTTTTAAACATTGTCTCACTGGTTGAATATTTCTTGCCTCTCTGGGCTTTCACACTCAGTAACAGTGAGTTTCAAATGCACCACTTTAAATCTTGGGTTTTACCAGAGATGTGCTTATAAGTTTCTTCAAAATAAAACATTCAGCATGCAAAAAAAAAACTCGGGTCAAAAGGACCGAACGCTGACTAATCGACTTCAAGGGGCCAGCGCTGGTGGAAAGTGGGCTCTCAGCCAAAAGCTTAACCAACCTGAACTTTGACCCCGACATGCCGTCCTCAACATCGTACGCAATGTGGGTTTCTGGCACTGACAGGAGACGGAAGTTATGAGGGTATCATTTTACTCTCGAGAATGAAAGAAAAGTTCGTTGGCACATGGCAGAAAGTATCAGAGGACGTGGATACCAAACCAAGATAGAATATGTGTATTCTTATTGTTTATATTCTGATTCCTGGTATCTTACTGTGCTGCTTCATAGAATTAAGAAGGCTCTTCATTCTAAACATTATACCTCTCTAACCATGAGCTCCTGCGTGTTCGGAGTGAAACCAGGGAGATTGATGTGTTTAAATAATGAATGGTGTGAGGAGGTACTTTTCTATACTTACGTAAAAATGCAAAGATTACAGAAAAGGTCTTTTTCTGTTCTGTTAATCGGGCAGAAAACATTGAGATCAGGTTGTGTTGGGAACTAATGTATTAAAAAGGATTTTAGGAGGATTAGCAGTTTTTATTCTGGTGGTTTAATGTGGGTTGTTCATCATGAAGATAATTGTGGGCATCAATGAAATCTACAGCATTGAGCTTTTGGAAAGATTGTTTCATCAACTACTGTTTGAACCCTTGACAATTGACATTTCCTTGACAGCCGAGCAACTCCCTCCCATCTGCTGATGAAAGTCATGTGATCCAATCAAAAGCTCCAGAACAGCCAATGAAAGAATGGTGAGATTGTTTCCTCAACATCTGGTTATTTACATTTGGATCGCGGATCAGGCCTCCAACGGGATGATAGGGACTACATTTTCTGATTTAACACACACACACACATACAAAGCTAAACAAGCTATTTCTCTATCACACACACACACACACACACACACACACACACAAATGCTCAACACGGACATGAAACCACTGGGACGTAGATTGGAGACATTGTTGGTGCTGCCGATCACCCGTTCTGCAGCCTGAAACAGCCCAGACAGAAAGGAGGACAAATAGATGAACAGAGCGACAGGAAGAAGGAGATGGAGAAAAATAGGAGAGAGAGAATCCCTCCGTGTTCTCAGAGCCAGCTATATATTTCCATTACGCTCGCTCTGACAGCTTTCCGATATCATCTCGCACTCTGTGTATTGTTGCTGATTGAGCCCTGAGCAACAGCCATCTACTAATGACCCATCAGCATGGCATGGCAGCACATTATTGGCATGCCCGTGCAAATGGATGTCAGCGCATATACATATATGACGCTGATTCACAGCTAATGGTCATAAATGTAAAAATGTACGTCATGAAAAGTATCTGCGTGGGTTTTATTCGCGTTTAAGGAAGGTGATAAATCTTTACTCCCCATGTAGCATAGCACCTGCATTCTCCTGAAGGGCGCACACACACAATGTACTCGAGCACACACACACACACACACACACACACAATGCACTCGAGCACTCGTAAACACGATCGGCGGCGGCTGAGTTCGTCCACGTGGGACCGAACAAGCGTCCATGCAAATAAGCTGCGCTTATCTGACGGGCCGGGGCTGAAATGAAACCAGAGCGAACGGAGCGCAGAGGTATTTGTTTGAACACACACACACACACACACACCGTGTTAATGCTGATGGACTGATATGCAGGATGAGCTTCGGCTGCTTTACAGCGTCTCATAATCCCAGCAGCTCAGCGCTGCCCGCGGACAGCTGGGTAAACAAATAGAGGCGGAGAGACACCAGACGCACAAGGTGAAACTCTCTTATTCCTCTTATTATACGGAGCCATTCCTCCGTGTCCATGTGTACGTTTTACATCTGCTGTTGCTTTTATTCAGCAGTCTGTTGAATGTGAAGAAGCGTTTCTTCTTATTTGGTCAAAATTGTAATCAGCAAAAGACATTTTGAAGAAATGTGAGGTGCATTCTTTTTTTTTGTTTTTTGTGGCAGTGCCAATTATCATCTAGCGGGAATCAAAGCTAACGTTAGCAAGCTAGGCTTCCCGCTTCTTAGTGGATGCTAGCTAGCCTAGCTTAGGGGCTAACAAAATATCTGTTTTTAATGACAGTATACATTACTGTATACTTGAGCTTGTATATTTCCTCCTCGTAAGCTAACGTTAGCAAGCTAGGCTTCCCCCTTCTTAGTAGATGCTAGCTAGCCTAGCTTAGGGGCTAACAAAATATCTGTTTTTAATGACAGTATACATTACTGTATACTTGAGCTTGTAGTTTTCCTCCTCGTAAATTTGAAATGTATAATTAAAATGGCCATCCTTTGTTTCAGCCTTAAAGGCTTGGAACAAATATGTTGTCCAAATAAAAAGATGAACGAATAGGAATCTTTCAGTACATGAGACAGGAATATGTACAGACTGAGAGGTGGAAAGAGGAAGAAGAACGCACAAGTTACCGATGGGAATTAGTACACAGCACTTCCGCTAACTATTTCCATTGATTCAAAAATGATTAAATTCTTTAGTCTACAAAATGTCGGAAAACAGTGAAAAACGGCCATCGCATGTTTCCTCGAGGCCAAGGTGAGAAAGAACCCAAACAACGCCAAAAATATTCAGTGAACAAAGACGTAAAAAAAAATAGAAGAAAGAAAAAAAGAAAAGAAAAAGCACTTGCATGATAAATGACATCAACATTTAATCAAAATAGTGGCAAAATAATTGATTAAATTCCCTCTCCACGAATAAAGATGCTTTTGACCATTTTCCATGGAAAGTATTGACTTTAAAACTGGTGACTGCTGCTTATAGGGCTATTTGTTCATATTTTATGTTTCACTGATTACAATTTAACAATAAATTGACAACCTTCAGGCACTGTTACAATTACATATTACTGGATCTACATGTCTATGCATAACTCAAAAATGTATTCACTTATTAAATTCATTTAGAATGTTATCATCTTTGACTAGTGAAGACCAACTCATACAATCTGAATATGAGAAATCATATATGGATGAAAAGATGCAAGGAATTCAATCAAGGAAATTCAATTGGATTGCTTTTAGTCCGACAAAAGATGAGGAGGTGTTCAGAGGAGCAGTGGGATTCGACCCGATGGTTAAAGAGATTCATTCTGTTCCCTCACAGCTTCAAGGTTTCTGCTCTGTCGTTGAAATTGTTTAATTGTTTGATCTCCCGGTCGGGTTAGCGACTTGAAGGGGAACCATATTTGCATTTTCCGTTAAAATACCAAAGGGGAAATCGTCTTCGTATATAACACCTCGATTAACACGCTCACGCACAATCTGCTCTCGGCTCGCAAGAAGCACTCGGGGCTGTAGTTTGTTTTGAATAAGGGCGAGATTTATTTTTACTAAACTTTAATGAGGGAGCCCGCTGCCGACGGAGCGCCAGGCTGTGGCAAACATATGACAACAACACTTTTGTAAAACCCGATTGCTCATAAGAAAACATCCGTTGGCCTCGTGTGCCTATGAGTGTGTGTGTGTGTGTGTGTGTGTGTGTGTGTGTGTGTGTGTGTTTTGGCAAGCGGCGGGCATGCTGGTTGGCGATGTTTGAACAAGAACTTTCCCAGGGCGGTTTCTCGTAGTGCCATGTGTTCTCAGCTAGGAAGCACATGGTTTCATTTTCACGTGTGGTAGCAACATGTGTGCATGATGGGGCATGAAATTACCGCAAGTGTAACACACACACACACACACATACACACACACAGAAAGACATTGGTGGAAACACACAGCAGGCGAGCCACCTCATGACCTTTTACCTTTGTCTTAGTTCCCACAGCCTCTGGACTCCCAGAAGGCCTTGCTGCACCTGGAGAAAAGCCTGCAGTATTTCACGCATTCGTGGACACAGATGTCCCAACATGCAACGCTCCCTTTTA
Organism: Taurulus bubalis; assembly: GCF_910589615.1. Taxonomy (NCBI): domain Eukaryota; kingdom Metazoa; phylum Chordata; class Actinopteri; order Perciformes; family Cottidae; genus Taurulus; species Taurulus bubalis. Next base: position 14,548,607 of record NC_136608.1, on the reverse strand, counting down.
ATCTCTCTTATTATCTGCCTTGATTGTGTGCTGCTGGCCTCCTTCCTCCTCCTTTGGGAGAACAGAAGGGGAGGCGTTGGGAAACAGAGGAGGACAAGAAGGGGAGAGAAAGGACTTGTACTTCTGTTTATGGGAAAGAAAACATTCCTGGGGTCTATCTGCAGCACAGAGGGACATACTTGACCTCGTCCGTCACCCACACACACACACACACACACAGAATAACCCTTAGATTGACGAGTCCAGAGGCCCCATACAGAGGAAGCCCAGATGTTGTTCTGCTGGTTCTCACACACACACACACACACACACACACACACACACACACACACACACACACACACACACACACAATAATTGTGATAGTCCTGCTGTGCTGTGGGCAATCGCCTCGGGGTAAAATGTGTCTTCATTAGTCGGCCAGCATACGTGTTTTTATTTTAAGTGCTGCTGGTTTCAAATCCCGGAGCCAGAGAGCCTCGGAGCAAGGGGCACAGCCGGCTGCGTCTTACACGCAAATTAAATTGAAAACATGCTCGAGGTCTTCTTTATTTTGCTGTCGAGTTATGAATTATGTAGCTGCAGAAAAATGAGACATAAAGTTGTCAAACAGGAAGGTTATTTAAAGAGGAGACAGCCACATTCTGCTTATTAGCTGTCATTGAGATTTAATCCGTGCCGCAGCAGAGCTTTCGCTGCTTTTTTCGGAGCCTCCTTGAACGCACCATGAATTTTCTTCAAAATGGTTCAGGTAAAGATGTGACCAGGTGGCGTGAAAAGGGCACTTTTGTCAGATGTCGCAGGTGGAACTGTTGACCAGCACTCCACAGGATGCCGTGCCGCTCTGTGGCTTCGTCGCCATTTCTCAAAATGTGATTCATGAAGGCCAAAAGGGAAGAATTGTGAAATCTGAGAGCACAAAAGATAATTGAAATGTCATCGCTCTCTTTAGTACACACCTCTTGACTTGACCCGAGGTACTCATAATGCTTTTTTTCAAGGTCCGCCCTGCTGCCCCCGAGCAGCTTACTCACTCCTTTTACTTCTCCAGACAGACCCTTAGCTTACTTTTTTTTAGGATGAGTAAAAACACGCTCCGTCACATCTCTGTCATCATTTTCAGATCAATACAGGAAACAGACGCTGTGGGACTCCAGGATCCTTGAAAGGGATGTTGTGATTTAGGACCAGCAGCTTCAAAAGGTGACGCTTCAAAGTCAAATCCGGTATTATTTCTACCCATTATCTAAGTGAGGCATCAGTTCATGAGTCAATCCGAGAGAGCACAACAAACAACGCCTCCGTCTTCTAAACATGCGTTTGGCCCGGAGAGCAAACCTCAAGTAAACAAGCAATCTCTCACCATCTATCGCTGTCGCTCTCACACACAAACACACACAGTGTGTTACACTTCAACCGTCTACAGTTCTTCAGTCCTGCTGACCGCACAGTTGTTTTTCTTCCATCTTGTATACGATAAATACTTCTTCCATCTTAAGTACTTCTTCCATCTCGTATACGATCGGTACTTCTTCCATCTTAAGTACTTCTTCCATCTCGTATATGATCGGTACTTCTTCCATCTTAAGTACTTCTTCCATCTCGTATACGATCGGTACTTCTTCCATCTTAAGTACTTCTTCCATCTCGTATATGATCGGTACTTCTTCCGTCTGTTATACGATAGGTACTTTTTCCACCTTAAGTACTTCTTCCATCTGGTATGCGACAGGTACTTCTTCCGTCTGGTATACGATAAATACTTCTTCCATCTTAAGTACTTCTTCCATCTCGTATATGATCGGTACTTCTTCCGTCTGTTATACGATAGGTACTTTTTCCACCTTAAGTACTTCTTCCATCTGGTATGCGACAGGTACTTCTTCCATCTGGTATACGATAAGTACTTCTTCCATCTTAAGTACTTCTTCCATCTCTTATACGACAGATACATCTTCCATCTGGTATACGATAAGTACTTCTTCCATCTCTTATACGTTAGGTACTTCTTCCATCTTAAGTACTTTTTCCATCTCTTATACGATAGGTACTTCTTCCATCTTAAGTACTTCTTCCATCTCTTATACGACAGATACATCTTCCATCTGGTATACGATAGGAACTTCTTCCATCTTAAGTACTTCTTCCATCTGGTATGCGATAAGTACATCTTCCATCTGGTATACGACAGGTACTTCTTCCATCTCTTATACGACAGGTACTTCTTCCACCTTAAGTACTTCTTCCATCTCTTATACGACAGATACATCTTCCATCTGGTATACGACAGGTACTTCTTCCATCTGGTATACGATAGGTACTTCTTCCATCTTAAGTACTTCTTCCATCTCGTATACGATCGGTACTTCTTCCATCTTAAGTACTTCTTCCATCTCGTATATGATCGGTACTTCTTCCATCTTAAGTACTTCTTCCATCTCGTATACGATCGGTACTTCTTCCATCTTAAGTACTTCTTCCATCTCGTATATGATCGGTACTTCTTCCGTCTGTTATACGATAGGTACTTTTTCCACCTTAAGTACTTCTTCCATCTGGTATGCGACAGGTACTTCTTCCGTCTGGTATACGATAAATACTTCTTCCATCTTAAGTACTTCTTCCATCTCGTATATGATCGGTACTTCTTCCGTCTGTTATACGATAGGTACTTTTTCCACCTTAAGTACTTCTTCCATCTGGTATGCGACAGGTACTTCTTCCATCTGGTATACGATAAGTACTTCTTCCATCTTAAGTACTTCTTCCATCTCTTATACGACAGATACATCTTCCATCTGGTATACGATAAGTACTTCTTCCATCTCTTATACGTTAGGTACTTCTTCCATCTTAAGTACTTTTTCCATCTCTTATACGATAGGTACTTCTTCCATCTTAAGTACTTCTTCCATCTCTTATACGACAGATACATCTTCCATCTGGTATACGATAGGAACTTCTTCCATCTTAAGTACTTCTTCCATCTGGTATGCGATAAGTACATCTTCCATCTGGTATACGACAGGTACTTCTTCCATCTCTTATACGACAGGTACTTCTTCCACCTTAAGTACTTCTTCCATCTCTTATACGACAGATACATCTTCCATCTGGTATACGACAGGTACTTCTTCCATCTGGTATACGATAGGTACTTCTTCCACCTTAAGTACTTCTTCCATCTCTTATACGATAGGTACTTCTTCCATCTTGTATACAACAGGTACTTTTTCCATCTCGTATACGACAGGTACTTCAGTAGTATGTGTAATGAGGTCTGATCCTGAATGCGATCTGTGATATAATGTATAATGTGCTTTTGATGTGTCATCATATTCTACTGTCAAATCATTGACAATAACTGTGACCACACACACACACACACACACACACACACACACGCACACACTAAACAATAGGAACTACTGGGACCAATTAGGCAGTAAACAGTGAGCTGGAACTGGTTTACCGCCGACTAATAATATCCACTAGCCTCCATTAATCTGCTATTGGCTGCAGCGTTCAACTGGCCCACCTCCACACTCCACCTTCTTCTCTTTCCATCAATTTCCGCCTGTTTTTTTTTCCTTTCCCTTCTCAAGACCTTTCAGACTCATTACAGCTCCGTCCTGCGCCGTTTTCCACAGTCTCGCGTCACTATTTGTCACCCGGCGTACAAAAAGGTGAGCGGAGAATGCGGTGTTTATCTCAGCCGTGTAAGAAAAAGCCCCATTATTAAGACTCATAACAGTGTGCCTCTCCGGAGAGAGACGGACATGCACTCGACCTCTGACACGAGCATTGCGGTGCGTGGGCAGAGTGATATCGTGGCGTGCAGCCGTCGGCTTGCTGTGAGTCTCGGTGACGGGTGTGAGCGTATATCAACCCGACTAATGTATGCAGGCCTTGCTTTCTACAGCAGGCGAGACAGACAGCGGGGAAATATGGAGCTCGGGCATCGTAAACACACTCACGCCACATAAATCTTCCCTTCAGATGTATGCCTGCAAGCCGAGAAGCACTGTATCGCACCGACGACGCATAACTGCAAGACGACCGTACAAATACGCATCGCACAGCATCGCGAAATACACAGGTGGCTTCGTTTTAAAAATTGCCGCTAAACTGCAAAAGTTGGCGCTCGTATATGGCAAAAAAAATAAACGCTGCGCCTTTAAGAATGCGAAAGCGCCGCACGCTGGTAGTCTTTGTGTGCAACAGTGTGAAAGGCGGCAGAGGCCTTCGTATGGGAGCTCTGCAGCTGAGTGTTTCCACCGGCGTTTTATGATAAAGAGGGAGAGATGATAACAGGGGAGATTAAACCAGCCGTTTCCAGCTCGGTGATAAACAAGGCGCAAAATGAGATGTATGATACAGAGAGAGAGAGAGACAAGGAAAGCTGATCAGTGTAATTAGATGACTTAAATAGTGGTGTCACATGAGAATAAAGCTTCCTTTCCAACTTCCAGCCGAACCAGTGGGATTCTGTCAGATCTGAATATCCAAGCGCCATTATTATTATTATCTCTTTCACTCTGTATTTACGACCAGGACAAGCTTGATTAACGAATGCAGTGGTTTTACAATAATTACGTGAATAGGCATGGACACCTATATGTAATTCAAGCTCTACTTTTACTAGTTTTTGTCTGAAGCGGGAACCAGAGGGCAGGAGTGTAAATCCTAAGTGCAAAGGGTCAAATATGATGGATTGCACCTTCTTTGACGACTGATTCTTTTCTGCCGGGAGCCGACAATACCGCTTCCGACTTCCGTCAACCTTGTTGATGACTTTTTTTTTCTGATTTGAGGTTGACTGTTGCATTCCAGCAAATACATGAAAAAGTGTAGACCGACTCAATGAAAACATTTATAGAACAACGTCATCGGGGATCCGTCAACCTGCGACGTGGCGAGCTTTCTCAGACGCTGCTGGCCTTTTCTCACTCGGCACATCTGCATTCCTACCAAAATGTCAACTGGATGTAAATCCTGACGCCCAAATACTTCGTCTTGTCTGTTAATTACACACATCTGAAATCAATGCACCCATTCTTGGGTTTTGTCCCAATGGAACGAGATGTTCATCGATCTGTTGGTACTCAATAAACTCAAAACTGTGATGCTTTGCAGTCACAGCTTGCATCTCTGCGTCCTGCACACATCCTCTTTGCCGAGTTTTTATGAGCACATACACCGAATAGTCGAGACACAACAGTAGTCTTGTCAGTAAGTCGTCATGTAGACTGTGCACTGAAGTCAGCGTCTATCCTCTCAGTCAGCATCTTGTGTGTCAGCTCTACAAATTATTGACGGGGTAAAGAAAAAAAGAGAAAATTACCCGTGTTCACTTGCTGACAACTCTCTTTATTTCAGGGGCAAGGGACCCATCTATCACAGCAAACAATTAGGCTCTAACAACTCTCGGAGGGAAACGATTTGGCTAATGGTGACAGAGGAAAATGTGCTTATTATGCAGAGTAAATAACGCTCCAATAACCTGGGGGTCCGTTACTGCACCGCCATCAGGAGTAGGAATATTTAAAAGGACAATCAGAGCCATCAACACGTCCCGTGTGCCTTGTGCTCATCTTAAAATGAGAGTGCATCCGTGATCCGTGACATCATCAACATGCTGCAAGCAGAGATGGACAGAAAAGAAGAAAAAAATTAAAGAGCGAGGAAGGGAGGAAGGAGAAAGAGGTCATTTCTGCTGATGAGGAATGACAGCCGTGGCAGGTTCAACGCTCCCTGAGCTGAGAGGCTCACCCGGCTGTCGGAGAGAGATCCCTGGGATCCGTAAAGAACCGGCTCTCTTGGACCGGAGCCAAGAGGAGACGACCGGAAAGCCTCGAGAAATGCAACGCGAGAACTCGGCTTTAATTTGGCTGATAGGACCATTCTTGTTCTGGAGTGATTTCAGCACACTGGGAAAAGGTTGTTTTTTTCAGCCACAATTGACCATTTAACGCGGAAGTGTTAAGCGGATACAACATGGAGACCGGTCAGATTTATGGATATTTTTCCATCATTAAATCCAGACATGAAGTTTTAATCTCTCTTATGAGTCTTGTAAGTCTCTGTTCCCAGAGAAAAGTCAAAGGCCAGGGCCGAGACATTTAGAGCAGATACAGACCATAATGAAGGGATAACAGCAACTGTCAATTAACAAGCAGCTGCAATCTAGCTTCATATATTGTTAACACATAAAGCCGTATAACTAATGTGTTTATACGCTTCAAAGAGTCATTTATCAACACACATATAAAGGCTCAAATTCAATAGTAATTGTGGGATTATGGCTTCATGTTGGACTGACGGAAGACTTCATGCAGTTCTATAAAAAGGTTCCTGGCGCTGAAGACGAAGGCTTTTAAGAGGATGATGATGGTGGGAGTGCGGCAGCTACCTGTTGGTTGACCCGGCCGTGCGAGGGTCGGTGGTGGATGAGGATGCGGACGATGTCGACGTCGCCCCGCCAGGCGGCCAGGTGCAGCGGGAAGCAACCCTTGCTGTCGGCCACGTTGGTGGACGCCTCGAACTGGAGCAGCTTTAGCACCACTTGCCTGGGAGGGAGAGAGAGAGAAAGAGAGAGAGAGAGAGAGAGAGAGAGAGAGAGAGAGAGAGAGAGACGGGTCAATATATCAACAGATCAAAAGATGGAGGGATGGAGAGAGAGGAGGCAGAAGCAGAGCTGGGAGGTAGAACCTGGAATCTGAATCATGAAAGTGTCACATGACACCAAATCAAACATATTATAACGTTACCCCACATATACACATATACTATTATCTTACAGTACATAAAGTACAATGCAACCTTTCCGCATACAATATTACAAACATCCAAGTAATACTTGATGAAAATGGTTTTGAGCCCTGCGCTAATATTCTGCATCCATGTTCACAGGTTGAATAAATCGGTTGATGCTATTTTCTACAGAATTATCTTCTTTTTTTTCAGCAACAAACAGTTAACATTGCTCCCTGTGCTGCAGGCGTGACAGTGGTTCTTGCATCTCATAACTCTTTATCTTTAAAATCACATCGTGCAAAAATCATCTGAAAACACAGGATATGTTTCTGTACCGCGTGTTATTTAAGTTATCACCTCTAGGCTCTGCATTCAAACTAAGACTTTTGGGGATGAAGTTTTACATACTTTACACAAACTTCAACCATTTCTTATTTCAATAAAACCCCTTACAGTCTATTTGAACTTGAAGACATTCAAGAGGAAAAGAGATATATGAAACACAAACTGAGTAAGACTGAATAAACTGCAATAATTCTGCACCTCACAGCTAAAAAAAAACACGCTGGTGTTTCCTGCTTCTCTGGCTGGCCTGATCTGATCCGCATGCGGTCATGTGACGTGGTCAGCAACAAGTTGGCTCCCACTTGAAGCGCCTGGACTCAAGCGGGCCGAGGTCACGGGGGGATTTGCAGCGTTACGGATGATCAGCGTACGGCCCAGTACGGGACGCGCTGATCCAACTGGAAATGAGCAACAACTTAGAAAAGAGAAACGCCGTTTCCCTCTAACGACGTGATCTCCATCACACAAGTCATAGTGCTTTGGGTTTGTTTGTGCTGGAAGTCCACTTAGCTGCTGCTCAGGTTTTAATGTCAGCAATACTGTTTCATAAGAAGTCTTCAGCTGAAGCTGTCGCCGCCCTCTGAGGAGGAAAAGGTGAAGTGCTTCATTTGCATTCAAAATGTCAGCGGGGAAGAAACAGAGGAGCGAGAAGGGCAGCGCACAGACGGCTAATAAACTGCTTTTTTAATTAATATTTTATCATATTTATATATCACTCACGGTGTAAGTGGCAGTAGTACAGCAGAATCCTACCGGGAGGATCTCTAGGTCAAATATGAGAATATTCAGTGTTTCACTGCGTCGATTGGGCCTTTTCATGTGGTTAAAAAAAAAAAAACTGCTATTAAAATGATCCAAAAAAAACTATTGAATCTCTGAATACAGCACAGCCTGTTGGCAGGTTTCCTCTGTCTTTATCTTAATTGCCAGTTCTCGTTCTGCTTTCCCACCTAAACGTTAAATCATTCCTCTGAAGCTTTTTTTTTGGGGCGCCCCAATTTTCACTCTGAGGCTGCAGTTTTCCCCTCCATCCCTCCTCTCCTCTCCGATTGATCTGAATGAGGAAAATCCACATAATTGCCCCCAAAACACAGCACTAATCCTTCAGTTGCGGCGAGCTGGGATAGCGGTCCGGCTTGCAGCTAATCCACACACCGTGTAACGGATTCATCTCAGCGGGCCCAGGTGAAGAAAGGGAAGCTGCACTGCAGACACACACAGTTAAACTGAAGCAGAAGTATTGGGTCTAAAATGCAGTGTTTTGGACTATTGATTGCACAGGTGCGTCTGACTGCTTTAAGGCGATAACGTGAAAGCGTTTAAGCGCCATTAATGTACCAAAGATTACATTGACGCTTCATCCAATGAAGTCTTCTGAAAACGCTCTACAGGAGACTGGAGTTTCACTCATGCATCCAATATTTGTTGCAGGTTAGCGGGGCTCAGCCCATCTGACAACTCCACAGTCAGACAAGACTCATAGCGGTTATCTAGTTTGGCTAACTTATTGGGGAAAAAACAAGTGTTTATATCATTTTTTAACAGTGTAACTGCTAACAGGTCTCAAAGGAAGAATCAGAAAGATTCTGACTTTCCCCCTGACTGCACTGTTTATTGTACATTTTGGGCATTTCAGCAATCCAATATACAACATGATTCAACAGGCAATTAATCAACACTCATTTCCATGACTGATTGTTTCTAATTTATCAAACAAACATACCAATAACTTGATGGTTCAAGTCTAAAGATACACAAGACACTTGCACATATATAATACACATTCATATACACTTATATATTGTTTAAATACTCATGAAAGACACAAAGACAGCCTTACCTGTGTCCGTTAAGTGAAGCATGGTGTAAAGGTGTGTATCCTGTGCTGTCTGTGCAGTTGACATTCAGGCCCTTCCACATGCTGGAGAGAAAACAACGACACATCAGAATTACTCCTCAAATGGACACACACACACACACACACACACACACACACACACACACACACACATAACAAGGTTTTGAGCACTTTCAACAAGATTAAGGAGGTCAGGAACGCTCTCTCAAAGAGGGCTTTTAGAGTTTATTGTCTAAAGTACTGGGTTTTGTTTCTTCAGTTGTTTCTTCACACAAAAGAGTTTTATTTTGGTCCCCCGAGGCGAGAAGTATAATTTATAATGTGGGTTTGGAGTTAGAAGAGTCCAAGTCCCATTTCATCATATTGGCATTTAAAGAAAGTAAGTGCAAAAAGGCATGCAAATAAAACCAAGACACACAGAATCTCATAATAATAGCCAGCTATACGCACATATACACACATAATACACACAGACACACACTCACACACAAATAGAGAACCGGGTTTTCCCAGGGCTATAATTATATGACCTCTCTTTTTCACATGAACTCCTCTGAGCGCGTCAGAGAGAAGTGCTAATTAGTTGGATTCCAGTCCAGCTCTGGGCTGGAAAGCAGAATCAAGCGACTGCACCTTTTATTTAAAGCTGCTTCTGACACCGAGAGCAGAGTCTCCCAGTATCTATTTCTAAAAGCACATTAAGTAGGACTGGGGAATATTGATTTATGTTTTGCAGATTTGTTCAAATAGGTTCATTACGGTTTCCAGTTTAAGGCGATTTAGTCTCTAAACTGCACTGTTCTCATGTCATTAATCACTAAAACTGTGAATCCAGTCACAACCTTGAAATCTTGACCCCTTTTAATAGTTTTGGAGAAAAGGTATCCCGGGAAATTAGGACTTATTTTTACTGTGTGTTCCTTTTTGGAGGTCTGTGGTGTTACACAGTGAGCTCGTGCACACGCACATGCAACTAGATGAGAATTAGAAGTGGTATTAAGGGCATGGAGCGCACAGTGCACATCGATCAATAGAGCATTTGGTAGCTGAGGATGTGAAAACATTTTGAATTTGCTGCATGCAATGCTTAAACAAATCATGGCAGTAAAAAATAACCCAAACTAGGTGCTCTTAAATACAAAATGCTGCTTTTTTACACCCAAAAAAAGTGTTGTAGAACCAAAAGCAACCAGAACAATGGTGCACAGATGAACTCTTTAACACCAACGTCACAAAAGAAACAAAACAGAAAAAAGTGCATTGAAACACACACACAAACACACACACACACACACACACAACATGTAACATACACAGAGGTCAGAGGTCAGGAGGCCGCAGCTAGAGACCACAAGCTTGTTTCTACAATGGGTCAGCTGATTTCTACACTCTGGGAGTGTGTGTGCGTGCGTGCATGTGTGTGTGTGTGTGTGTGTGTGTGTGTGTGTGTGTGTGTGTGTGTGTGTGATGTGCTCATATCGATCACGCTGCTCTGCAGACCCCTCTCAGCGCTGACCTAGAGGAGAGCCCGAAGGACGGCTTGTTAAAAAGAGCAAACTGACTGAGGGAATGTGATGCGAGTCAAATGAATGTTTGTTTTAACTCAACTGTCAAAGCATATTTGGATGGATTTTATTTCCCCAGATCCACAAACATCCAGCATGAAAATCAATACATCTCTGTTGTCTTTTACTGCCACATAACTTCACGCGCGCTGCTACAGAGAAATGAAGGAAGACGGACAGCAGAGAGGTTTTAACTCAAATAAAACAACAAACACCAACCAATTCAAAGATGCTTAAAATGCATCTAATCTAGGAGAAAAAAAAGGTATAAAAATCTATTCTTTTATGGATTCTTTTTCTAAATATATGTCCTTAACTGTGGTCAAATAACTGTTGTTCTAGCATGTCACACTGACAGTCATTAGCTAACGCTAACGCTAACAGCAACAACAACAACAACAGAAGAATGGAACACTATACTACAGGTGTGGTGTTCAAAGAAGTTGCAGGTTCAGTCATTTCAAACACCAACATATATTTCTACCTTAAAAACAAGCACTAACCTGCTATTGCAATGTCAGTTTTATCAAAATGTTCCATTCCCACTGTGTGTTTTACCTCAATACCTCATTAATCACATCAAACTACTGAGATGAAAACACAGCTAATGTTTCCTGAACTCCCCGTGAGCTGTTTCTATATCCGATAGCTGTTCACCGAACAAACCCGACCTTGAACACACACACAAACACACACACACACACACACACACACAAACGTGCCTGTGCTGTTTTTTAGCGCTTCATTAAAACAAACTTGCTGCACAATGAGTCTTTCATGTGAACAGCGCTCGACGCTCCCACACACCCACACACACACAAATGCACCGCATTAATGCACAAACAGAGCAGTCATACCCGAGACCTGCACAAACAAATATATGTGGACACCTTGTGAGGGAATGTGTAAACCTTTTTCCGTGTGTGTGTGTGTGTGTGTCTCGTTGTGAGCTGAACAAGGTGTTGTGTTTTGCTTTCACTGTGTCCAAACACTTTCTGGAGTCAAATAACAACCAAAGAAAGATTTTTACAACAGATAGAAACGCTTAATTAATAATAAAAACATGAACACTGACTCAAATAAATGTATAAATAAAGAACCAAACTCGGCATCATTGCACTGATTGTTTGCTTCTTGGAGCTCACGTTTTGATTTTATGGCTCATATCATTTTCAAACGACAGCCGACTATTTATTCTTATTATTTCCCTCATTTTAATTATTCTTAACGGGCTCTGATCTTTAAAAAAAATTTAAATGATATATTATCACATCTACTATCTTTTTATTGTCTAATTGTATTCTTTTTGCCCTCATTTAAATGTGTTTGCATCTTTGAGCACTTAAATTACTTAGTACAATATAAACGTATAAAACGCATAAATGTATTATTACAATTATTATTATTATTATTAAGACCAAAACTGAGAAAAAGAGTGAATACTGGACTTTCGGTAGACACACAGGCGTATGAAGTGGTGAGTTTATAGGTGTTATGCTTGGTATTTTTCTTTTCTACTGTTCTACTCTTCTATTTGATATTCCCACAACAGTTCTTTGATATTACTGTAGACATATATGGACACTATAGACTTTACTATAGATTTGATTACTCAAATCAGCCTTGGGACGGCCGAGGTAATGACCAAATTATGGAAAAATACAATAAAATAATGCGCAAATATTGCATGATGATTTGAGGGCACAGAGCATTATTTTGGTTCATTTAGCGTATGTTACTGCTGTATTCGGATGTATCGAACACCATTAGTGATATAAAAGTGAAATAAATAGTGTGTTACATTAGAAAATTGAAATGGCAACACGCTAATATCACCACTCACGGCTCGTACCGCCCGCTGTCTGAGCAACTAAGAAAACTAGCAACATTTTAATGATAGTTAATAAAAACATTATACAATGGCATTATTTTATCGTTAAAATCTTTCAAATAAACCAAATCTTTACAAAACACCAATAGTTTAAGCAATTGAGATCGAGCCCGAATGCCCCCCAATTCGGGGGATGGGTAATCCAATATTGCATTCTAAGTGAACATAAGGATGTGACGTACCAGATTAAACAGCAGAGCACAGGCTACAATAAGATGTATGTCATTTGTACATGCGTCAAACTCCAAAGCCCAACATTACTAAATATCAATATCTCTCATAAATATCGAACATTTACCACATTTGTAGCTCTTGTGCTCGTTAGCTATATGCTACAGGCGAACACGTTAGCTCTCCGTCACGCCCACAACCTACGGATTCACAAGATATCTTTCTATTTCTTCTCCAACAAAAGCATCAGCGAAACATCCCCCAACACAGACATCCATCCAAAAATATGTTTAAGTTTTAGCAACTCGGATCCTATGTGTCACAAAATATGGAGCCTTACTGATTCTGGTTGGCTAACACTGCTTTGTTGTGCTTAATATGCATTTGCATTCTTCACCGCTGCACAAACAGTCTATGACAACAAGTACATTTATTGAGTCCACAGCAGCTTAAAACTGCCAGAAGGTAAAACATTAATAACAAAAGAAACACAGAGACTGTGCCATTTAGAAAAACAAATATCGCACATTGGATAACAAGCGCCTTGATAAATGTGGATCGCCTAGCAAGACCCGCTTTCTTATCGCACTGATTCATTTCTGCTCTGCCAGGCTCCACCTCCAGATTCCCAAACTCGGTTCGGTGCCGCCTCGCTCCTCCATTGTTTCCTGCACTTTCAGTCTCAGTGTAAAAGCATCCAGCGGAGTTCAAATAGAATTAGAGGGCGAGTTGCGATTAGATAATGGAGGTGGAGGTGCTGCTGCAAGAATGCAGACTCTTAATGGATTATATGTAGACGACGTCCCACCCAATTAACCTCCAGAGCTGCTGCTGCCATGCATCCATTTACATCCCAGTGTCATGGTGATCGAGTGTTATCGTGCTAGTTGCTCTCCTCCTCCGTCCTCTGAGTCTTCCTCTCCTTCGCTGCAGACTCTTATTAATTAAAGCACTGAAAAGGTTAAAGGGTCAAATGTCGTGAAAAGGGCCTCCCAGCATGCCGAGCGGCACTGGCCTCTGTTTGAACCCTTCTTCGGTTACAGCATGGGGGCCTTTTCCATCACTTTACCACGGCACAGCACACATAACATCATATTGGAAAAGCAAAAAAGCAAAAAAGAAAGTCTTTATGAGGTAATAAAGAAGCGCATTAAGGAGTATTAGCTTATTTTAAACTTGAATTAATGACTTTGTGTTTATACAAAAGGTTATTCGTCATTTCTGAACACTGCTCAAACACAAACAGGAAGCTGATTCATGCTCCACAAAAAGTTGTATTATACTAAAGTTCTATGCATCCCATTTGCACAAAAAAACATGACCTCAAGCGATGTAAAAATGTTGCAATGACTAACAAACCCTTTGGAAATGTCATCTATTACGTGAGGAGCTGTAATGTATTTCGAGCGGTAAAAAGATTTTTCCCATTTTGAATGCAAACGTCTCATTCGGGCGTTTCAGAACGAGATCCGGTTCTCACCGTGGATATTAAAGCCGGAGTCACGTAGCAGCAAAGTTCACGCTACATCAAAGCAAAGCGTTGTCTTCAAAGGAAAAGGAGCGCAGGAATTGGGGAAATCTTTGTAGTCCTGGAACCTTTTTTCATTTTTTTATTTTACAGCGAGGGGAAGTTAAAGTCGACTGACTCCAACAACAGCCTGTTGATATTAACGTCACCGCATGAAATGAGAATTAAAAAAGGCTGTAAACGGGCGGCTGAGCAACACCAAAAACTTCACAGGAAATCAAAAAGGGAACCAATGTGACGAGGAGGTGTGTTCGCCATCAGAGCGGATAACGCCAGACAGGAAGTGGACTCGCTTCATATCCTGTTTTGAGCAACAAGCGGAAGAGATACCTGCCGATAAAGAGCGAGCGAACCAACCCATGTGACCTGCAGGACCCACACGTCTTGTCTTAGAGCCGGCCCTTTAAGTTCAAACCAAGAGACAGCCCATCCCCCATGATGCTTTAGGGCGTGAATATTCTGCTTTACACCCCACTGTCTTGAGCAGGTGCGCAGGTGAGCAGGTGTGGAGGAGGTTCATGTAATGGTGTGTTTTGTGACTGTGTCATAGGTGACATCCTCTCAACCACAGAGGGACAATTATAGTGCAAGGTGTGTGTGTAAACTCTCAAAAGGCCAATTACATTTTTGCAGAGAGAATGTAACTCTCTCCCTCTTTCTCTCTCTCTCTCTCTCTCTCTCTACACAGACACATTATGCAGCCTGAGGATTTTCACGGGTTACAGTGTGACCGCCAGCACGACGGAAATCTCATTTTCGCTTCACATTTCCTGCGACACCGTGAAAGAGAAATCCCATTCGCACCTGCACAAACTCCACCACGGGCAATCCTGCGCTGCTTTTACGGAGAGAGGTGTTTCCCGCTCTCTCTCTCTCCAGCTCACTCCTCTCACTCCACAGATGTGTCACTCTCTGCTGCTGCTGCTGCTCTCCAGCAATTACACTGCTGAGTAAATCAACAGTGCAGTGTGGCGTATGCAGAGGAAAAGGGGTACGGATACCAAGTCTCTTGAGTTAGTGAACATTAAACAGCTGTTTTTACTACGTCTGAATATTTACAGAGGACGTGCATATTTGAATATATCAATAATCAAAATTCTTTTTTCAATTTTGCCGCACAAAACATTTGAATAAGAGGCTTCCTGTGCAGCTTTGCTGTCTGAGATCTCGCCCTCCTCCTCAGCTTCTGGCAAATCCCTAATTTGCTGAACTCATTCTTGTAAAATTGGCTCGTATGTTTTTTTTCTTCTTCTTTTGCATATTTAGCAAAAATAACAGCTCTCCTCAACAAACCTCCTTGTTAGCAATTTAGTTCATTTGAAGACGCTGTGGTTTCCTCCCAGCATGGGACTCCATGCAAATTGCAAATCAGGATTTTTTTTTTTTAAGCTTCCAGAAACACGTAAACAGATATTAATCGAATAAACTGTACAACTCTCAGTAATGTGAGAGGACCGGGGCAGACAAATAACGCAGAGTGTTTATGAATGAATATGCAGCGAGGCCAGTCGGTCAGTGACGGATTCCCTTTAGAGGAACATCCACTGACACGCAGGACGGGTCAAGAGACCGCCCGTCTCATCACAGGAAGTCATTTATCTCGGGGTCAAACTGACCTCCGGTGCACAGCTGAACACGGAGGGTTGATGTCGGGGCAGTGGGTCACACACACACACACACACACACAGTGACTAACCCCACCCTTTTAATCCCACTCGTCAATAAATAAAACAAGACACGAGTAATCGATCGCTGCACAACTCTCCACCCGCAGTCTATTGATGAAGTTTGGACATTGATCATGTGGTTTTCCCGAGGGAGACACGCGAGGTCACTGGAATCATTTTTTTATTTTACTTGTTTTAATCCCATGTACGTTGTTTATGTCATGTGTGTTATCCTGCTATTCGGACATTTTCAGTTTAAAATGCCGGGATAGGCATGTGTAAAAGTACATACATGGTATAGGTATATATGCTATGTATGTGGATGTAGATGGTTGTGTATGTGTCGATGCATATGTGTGTGTCGGTGTAGATGTGCATGTATGTAAAGGTTAGCGCTTTATACTCGATATAAGCTAAAATAAGATGCTAATATTACTGTTTTGGTTATTTACTATTTATTTTATTTTATTATGTGTATTTAAATGTCAAGGATTGTTCAATTGTGTTAAAAATGCAACAAAAAAAATTTAAAATTTTGAAAAAAGTGTGGTATTGTGGACATTTTGGGGCCTGTGTCCCAAATCAGTGACATCAGACCAGAGTATCTGCAGGAGTAAATGGGCTGATTCTCCATCTCTACTCACTGCAGACTAATGCCTGCATTTGTCTGAGACTAATTAATTACTGCACTGCCTCACGCTGGGCAACATCGCACACACACACACACTCACACACACTTTGCTGAGGCGTTTACTTGCTCACTACACGCTTTAATACAAAACGCGTACGGTGAGACAATAAAATACAATGTGATAATATGTGCTTTCCATTGAATACATTTCATCTTTTATCTCTCACTTTGAGAAAACTGAACCATATTAATGCGATGACAAGATCCACTCGCTCTGCTCATGGAGACCCTGACCTTTGACCTCTGTCGTAAGCCGACAAGCCACTTGATCAGGATGTAAGGGCGAGGGGTCGTTTAGAAGGAAGGAAGAGAGATGAGAGGAGAGGAAGCAAAGGAAGGACGGGAGAGAAAATAAATCTAATGCGACAAAATTTGTGTCAAAGAATAGAAGAAACCCAAAATAAAAAAAGGGAGACAGCTGGAGGAAGAGACGGCCAGATGAAAGCACCATCTGAAGACAGCTGAATACACTTAAACAGCTTCATCAGAGCAGGCGGTCTTTTTCCAAGTCCTAAACAATCTGGCGGTTTGTCTCTCAGCCCACCTCCTTAAATAGAGATGGAAACCCTCCTCAGCTCCTCTGAACACAGAATACACATCAAACTGACAGCTTCTTCTCAGAGGCAGCGCAAAGGTTTCCACAGATGAAATGCATGGGAACTTCCTTCTTTATTAGTTAGTTATTAGTTTGTTTGTTCCCTTTAATGCTGAATGTGATGCATCTCCAATGACACACAAGAACATTGCAATGAAAAGCATTTCTCTGGTGCAATAAGACAGAGAAAGTGTCCGATATTAGCTTATTGATATTTATCAGCACGTGAAACTAACAATTGCAGCACAGAAATACTCGAGCTGTGTTTACGGTGGTTTAGAAACAATGAGGCCGATGTCTCGTGAGAACCATGGAGTATTGAGGAGTTCATTTATAGAGAAATGGATCGGCTCTTTATTTGATTTTCTTTAAATCTCAAACAATACATGGGTGTCGTCCTCAAAAAGCCAACACTGTTCAGGTTATAACTCTTTTATACTACAATTTGACATATTTAATTCCACCATTGTTACATATTTCTACGCGTGAGCTGCGGTGGTAACTTCTCCTCTTCAAAAGATCAAAGGGAGGCGAGCCGGTGAGGCAGAGAGGCGGAGAGACGGCGATGGAGGAAGGCAACCTTTCCTCCGCTCTCCTTAATCAAACCCAGAGAAGAAACGGCCTCGCCGCTGCCGCCATTGATTTACACTGCGGCCTTTCCAATCAGTCACAATCTGGGGAGCTACAAACAATCTGGAAGTGTGTGTATGAACCGTGTGTGTGTGTGTGTGTGTGTGTTCCTAAGGCAATTCTCCTCCCGGTAAGTAAGTGACAGAAAGCCTTAGACCTCCACTTAACAACAGCCAGCCACAAATCCATCTGGCCGAGCATTGATTAAGCCCATCTTTATCTAAATGGCATAACTAATCCAGAGAGTGGACGGAAACACACACACACACACACACACACACACACACTACTGTATAATGAGGAGGAAAACTCCAGTGTTCTGACCCCCAGTTTTGACTTCCGTGACATCCGAGTGCGTCGCGACCTGAACTGTTTCACATTTCCCTGGGTAGTCTGAGGGATTTGAACCGCCGACCCTCAGATCGAGCCAGCTCTTTCAGACTCGCACGGTCTGCCAAAAGCTACAGATTTCCCCCGTGAAGCGCCGCGAGGCCAGACGCCCGCATCTTCAAGCCGCATCCAAAGCGTTTGCTCCGTCACTGAGAATTCATCTCCAGGTCGACTAAAACTTGGCAAATGCATTTTTTTGTTTTCACGCCACGCGTATTTTCTTCAAAAGTACAGAACATGGAGTGCAAGAAAATAAATAAATCATCTGGCAACTCATCGGGTTAGTTACAGCCGAGCCGAGTCCATCTTCATTATCCGCTCTGCCACGAGGAAATTAGCCATGCAGCCGCAGTGGAAGTCATGATAAAACGATATCAGTGGGGAGGCGGGGGAGGGGACGTGTTTAATTCAGCGCTGAGGAAACAAAGCAACGGCTCGGCTGCAAACTATAAACATTTACGTCGCTGCTCAGCGTCCGCGTCAAACTTGCAAACATTTTCAAACTGTGTCTGTGATGATTAAAAGTCTGCTGTGGGACGAAGCATCTATCCTGTGTGATGGTGTGTGTGTGTGTGTGTGTGTGTGCAGCATCAGGGCAGTAGCAGGGATCCATGGCTATATATGGTCTGACAGAAAGACCTCTCCACACTTCTTCCATCTCTCTCTCTCTGTTTCTCAGAATGTCTAAGGGCTGAGCGACCGCCCTGTGAGCTCCACATCAAACCAAATAAAACTGTTTATTTCTAATCTTTAGAACCGCGCCGCAAATTATAAAAAAGATGGACAGAATAGAAAACCCAGAGATTTAAATTGCTGGAAAATTACAATTGAGGAAGTAGAAAAATGGGTATAATAACACTTTGTCCCCTTTATTTTAATAAAATCTTTCAAACAAGCTTTTCCCTCTCTTAAAATGTTCAATATTTTCTACTTTTCATATTATTATGCATGTGCCTTATCTTACATCTCATCAGTATCTGTCCAGACCTTGTATGAGAAAATGGTTTGACAATTGTTGTGGGGACCAAAAAGATCAAAAAATAAAGTATAAAACTGGGAGGAAAAAAGACTAGCCTCGTATTTAAACAAAACACTTTGGGAAAATTATGGCGGAAAAAAAGATATAAGCTAAAGACAAAAAAAACTATAATATTCAGAGGAAACGAGCACATCTGCACATCAGATGTAACCGACCTGCCATGCAGCTGTCCAGGGATGAGTTTAGAGCACACGCTACTGTGAGCTAATCATGTTTATTACTGACCGCTGTGTCTTGTTTTATGTCTTCGTAAACGCTTGTTGGTTGGATCTTTACGATAAAGAACGGAAGCTCGTGTAGCGAACAGCTGCCTCCTCACGCTTAGCGGGTCTTTCCTCCTCTGAGGTGCAGCAGGACATTTAAACTGCTCAGACCGCAGCATCACACATCTGCTGCTGCAGGTAAACACAACTCTGACACACTGAAACACACAGCGACTGTGCAGAAGGTCAAAATATTCTGGGTGTTTGTTCAGAGCACCAGAGTGCAAGCAGATCATTATTGCAGGAAGATTTTTAGGTAATTCTGTGCTCATATTCTTGATTTCTGTGTGTTTTGAAAAGCATGCTCCGAATGTGGGGATTTTAAATTATTCAGATAAACTGCAGAATTAAACAGAAATATCTCATGCATCTTATTTTAATGTTAAAAGCCTATTTGGACTTTCTGAAATACATACAGCACATAACTGAGCTAAGCTGTTGGGTCTTTGCTAATGAAAAGCTACTGACAACAAACAATATAATACAAAAATATACATTGAAGGCAAACTTAGGATAATGTGTACAGGTATTTAAATTAGCAGATTCTCAGATATATACATGTAAAATATTTGTTTGGTAAAACATTATTGGTGTCGGAAATAAATGTACTCCTAATGAATATTATTGATACAAACAAATATATCATGCTGTAATTTCAGGACACAAAGTAGTTTTTAATAACTTTTTATGAAAAAAAAAAATATATATATATATATATATATTTAGATATATATATATATATATATATATATATATATATATATATATATAAATATATATATATATATTTAGATATATACACACACATTAAAATATATATTTAAAGAAATATATATATATATTTTTTAAATAAAATTATGTGGTCATTATGTAAATAAACTGGAACTTCTTGTCTTACAACTCATTTGAAAAATTATTGTCAAATTATTACCCAGCCGCCATGTTGCTGTAGTTGTAGTTGTTGTTGTTGTTGTTGTTGTTGTTGTTGTTGTTGTTGTTGTGAACATATGCACGACTACTTTTAATAGTGCAAGTCTGCGGTACAGTCGCTGGGCAGCTGCTCATGATCACCGGGCACGGATCCCACTGTTGTGATGCGAGTTTAGGGAAGAAGAAGAAACTGTTGGGCCCATTTGCCAAGATGGTTCTTTTTTTTTTTTGACTTTCCTGCCAAGAAACATGAGAAATAATCTGTTTTCTGTTGGAATTGCAAAGAGCTTTGAAGGGCCATCACACGGGCAGGCAAAGAGACATTGCAACAACAATGCAAAATAGAGTTTTTATCACAGCTTACAACATCTTTTAATGGACCAAAAACATCTTTAAAGTTATATTTTTACACTTTCAGCGACTTCATTGTGTATCTTTAAAGAAATAGAGCAACATGTATTCATATGTAATGCACAGATATGAGCGTGGTATCCATCTTCACATCTAACTCTTGGCCAGAGCTGAACTGTGCCTTTAAATACTTGGGGTTGTATGTTTTCTTTGTGCAATGGGAGACTAAAAAACAACTTAACAAGAAACAGCCCAGTGTGTTTTGGTGTGGTGTTTCTTTCTCAATGTGAAAGAGCACACAAACAAAGCTATTGGATTCAAGTAATATACATTATTCTCTGCCTCTGGTACCCAATAATGGGGTGAAATGAAAGCAGGAAAGTCCCTGAAGGCATATCAGAGGATCAATAACAGATAGAAGTGTCAGCGCATGGCTTAATCTATAGGTCAGTAGGACGTGACATGGTGTGTGAACTCAGGGCTAAATGTCAGTTTAAAAGCAGAGCATGTTCCCTTTAAAGGGATCGACATTTAAGGGATGTGACATATAACGCTTATTTATACTTTTATTGTTTAGAGTTAGATGAGAAGATTGACTCGATGAAGCAGGAGATGGTTTAGCCCACGTTTCCCGTTTCTTTCCCCCTAAAGTATCAAACTATTTCTTTAACATGCTTTTGGGAGCTTTGAAGAAAAAGAAGAAGTGTCTAACGCTGAAGCAATGCTTTGACCGACCGCAGCAAATCCCTCAAACACAAAACAGCTCCGTTTTGTGTTTGTCTTTCGACACAATGACAGGGATTCATATTCTGTGTCTGCGAAAACGATGAGTCATCGCTTCTGGTGAAGTCTACCAGAGGAGGCACGTAGTTGTTGCAGTTGAAACGAAGGCAACGCACATTTTCTGTCCGCGTTGTCACTTCACTGATAACGACATCAGCCCATTACTTGAACCCTATTTCCATGTAAGTACCGCTATGTCCCGCGGCTCCTGAACGCACCAAATTATACATTCCCTTTCACAAGTTTTTTTTTGGGGTTTCCATCTTAGTTGCCATTACTCTCCTACTTGCCAATCACAGACACCCAAAAAGAACACACACACACACACACAGACACACACAAATATGCACTGCCAACTTGTGTTCACACACAGCTGCATGCAATTACCCGCCACAAGAAGGTATTTAAAACATGAGACTCTCTGGTCCGTGCTATTTATCAGATCTATCAAAATAACTCCGCCGTGAATGTCTACAAACCTGCCAAGTGTGTGTGTGTGTGTGTGTGTGTGCATCCCGCTCAAGATGCACCAATGGGTGGAAAGCTGTCAGTTTAGCATGAAAAAAAAGAGGAACAAAAAGACATGTTTCTTCTCTCGTCTACATCAATCTCTCCTCACTTCTGTCCCGGATTTCTACGATTTTGACATCCTTGTCACACCTGACACTGCAGATGTGTAAATGCACTCATGCAATCGTATTATTCCCAAACAGTTGCACACACACACTTGAGGCACACAAGTTATCATTAGCGAGTTATAAAAAACGCAAAAGGCACCGTTGAACATAGTGGTTATTTGTTCAGGTGCAATCCAGAGTCCATAAAATGAGAATTGGAAAGTGAGAAGCTCATTCAATCTGGAAGGAGATGAAATTACACCTGCAGTGAATACACATCCAGATCCTTTTTAAGACTTCAGCTTTAACGTTTGTAGCGCCGTTACCCAAACAGCAAGTCATCTGACCTACATGATGGAAGCGATAGTGTGTGTTGTGTGTTTTTCTTTCTCCCACTTGAACAAAAGCGCTGCACCCCGTCCTTGAAAACACGCGAATAAAAGAAGATACGTCTTTGACTCTCAGGTGATGAGCGGAGGACAAATAGTCCTCACACACACACACACAAGCTTGTTAAAAAAGAAGAGAATGATGTTGTGTTTCTGTTCAGGCTGGGGTCAAAACGTTTCTAAGCGTTTGTAACCTTGGAGCAGTTGTCCGTGCATTCATCACGGCCAAGTCTTCGTATTCTTGGAACAGTCGACATTTCATTAACGGACGCCAAAAACCAGACAGTTCGTCACACCGATGCTTTTCCTCCATCCGCTGGCTACCTGCGACCTTGAGGACAGATTTTAAGATTGTATTGATTCGTTTCTGGGCAGGTACAGAGCTGTGTGTCTGGCATCATACAATATTTAAACTGCCATCAGCCTCCCAGGACGAAGCCTCGCAAGCTGTTTCCTACCTGGAGAAAACATTGCCTTCTTTTAAATCGTTTTGGAAACTCTTCTGAAGAACCCGCATTCATGATTAAATTACTTGAATAATTACTTTTTATTATAGATTAACTGGCGCAACTGAATTAATGCTAAAATCACATTATATTGTTTATGTGTCGGTCCGGTTGTTTCGTCCACACAGCTGTCACACCAGCCTTAATAACTTTTATTCAGATTACATTTGGGCTTTTTTTCCTCTTTAATCAGCAACACAAGGCCAACAGGATGCGGTCCACCAGAGCAATGTGAGCACGTCATAATGGTGTTTTGGGCGTGTTTCTAATTAAGCATTTTCACTTTATACTTTAGCAGTGTTGGGACAAACTTAGACTCTCTTGATGTGGCAAAATGATCTTTTAAATTGACAAACATCATAGGTGTAATTAACGGCATAATTCACATGGGATCCAAAAACAAATGGATCTTGCTATTGACTACAGCCATTATTTTTTCAAAAAAATAAGATCCTGTGGTGATCCACTGGAAGGGGCGGGACTCCATCTCTATATCAGGATGCAACACTTTTATCTCATGCCCTGCATTGAATTGACTTAATTCTGTCCTTTATTAATTCCGTTACTATGATCTGCATTTATATAAGTAACATATTATTACTACTATTATCATTAGGAGACTTTTCAGCACCAAACCAGGTGAGCTTCACTGAACCAGGAGCCACAGGTGTGCTGAGGGTCTCTCGCTCTCTCTCTGTGTGCAGGGTCGTTTAAAGTAAAAAAAACACAACAACAACAACCATCAAGGACACAGTCCAGTCATAATGATCACTCTATCTCGCACCACACACACACACACACACACACACACACACACACACACACACACACACACACACACACACACTCTTCTTTCTCCGTCATTATGAGTCCCCTCAGTTGCAGGGAGGAAGACGCCTCTGAGGAAAGGTGCAGACAAACAACAGCCAATTACAGACCAACACATACATCTATGGCCGGCCACATCGAGGCAGCCATGCAGAGCGCACACACACACACACACACACACACACACACACACACACACACACACACACAGTGTTCGGACGCTGTGTGATTATATATGCAAACAGCAGAGCAGTTTTTACACATACTATAAATACATGGCATGGCAAGACCATAAAGGCCGCTGTGGCCCTGTAAAACACCCATCGTAAAAAAACTACGGATTCTAAATGGGTCATTTCACCGGAACAAGACTTACAGCGATGGACATGACAAAATAGACTTAAAGCCGGTGGTAACACACACATTATGCATTGAGACTGTGTGTGTCTACAGGCAGCAGACAATCATGTAAGAAAGGAGTGGAGACAAAGAGGGGAGGCAAGGAGGGTCATGTTACCCATGAATCAGCCCATTATCAGTCCCCAAGCTTCAGTAACTCTTTGTAAGAGGAGAGGTGTACGAGGCCTAAAAGGTATTTATGAAGCACTCCGAATCAAAGAGAAATGGCCATCGCTGTGTTTAATGTGCTCTCGTGGTTAAGATGTAAGTGGTTTGAGGTTTAAACACTCTCAAGGAGATGGCAAAGCACCCACAAACACTGCGAAATAAGCCATGATGTGTAGGCAAAACCCAGAGCAAACCGCTGACTCGGTTTCAGGAATTCAAGGCAAATTCGGACCTATTTGCATCTCTAACGCCGCTTCTTTCCGTCTCACACACAGAAACACATCGTGGGAAATGCCCACAAAAAAGGAGGGCAGCGTGGGAAACTCCCACACTGATGATGCGCTTTCAAAAGTCACTGAAATGGCTCGATAATGAGCTGCACGGCACTGGTTTCTGAAGTGAATTATTCCCAGCAAACAGGAAGTGAATTGGCTGCAGCCTCCACCTGGTCCGGATGTCACTTCCTCTTATTGGACTCGTTCAGACTGACGCTTCCTGATAGCTCATTTGTTTCTCATTGTGAAACTTGCCGGTTTTGAATGGAAACGTTAACATTTACTTTAAGTAACTTCTGTATTTGTGGACATGGACCCTATACAGTGTTGGGGGTAACGAGTTACAAAGTAATTACAGCAACGATAATACTATTATAGGTAACGAAGTAAAGTAACGCATTACACTCAAAATATTGGTAACGACACTACTTTACTAGACCTCAGTAACGCGCGTTCCTACGTTACTCAAGACATTTTTACCAGTCTGAAAAGTTCACTTTTAGTGGCGCGCGAGTCACACGACACTTCCTGCATGAACAGCAGCAACAAGCTGCTAGCTAGCGCTGCTGCTGCTACTACTGCCCGTGACCCCTCTGCCCAAGTCGGGTGTCGAGCCTGGTCCCGCTATCTTCGGTGGTTTTCGGGGAGCTAGCGGAAGTTAACGGAGAGCTAGCGGAAGTTAGCGGAGAGCTAGCGGAAGTTAGCGGGGAAGTGACGGAGCGCTAGCGGGAGCCCCAGCCGGCTACAGCGGGGAGCTAACGGGGACTCTGACCGAAGGTAGTAGCGGCTCGTAACCCGACGTTTACGGTAGATTGTTCATGCAGGAAGTGTCGTGTGACTCGTGCGATTATTATTATTGGAAATTATATTAATTAATAATAATAAATTATTATTGAAAATTGAAAATAAAGTGATGAAAGGGCCATGATGTTTGTCCATGTATCTTTGCAGTTAATTTGGACATTTGCTTAAAAAAATGGAAAGTAAAGTAACTAGTAGTAAAGTTACTTTTCAAATGCAGTAACTAGTAAAGTAATCTAGCTACAATTTTCAGAAGTAACTAGTAACATGTAACTAGTTACTTTTTCTGAGTAACTACCCCAACACTGACCCTATATCACGGTCCTATGTAGTTGTGTGTGTCTTTGTGTCAAGAACTCAGCCGTGTTCGACGATGCGGATGCGACGCGAGATTTCCGAACGAGACTTCTCTGATGGAACAGACGGACTGGATCAAGCTCAACGTGAAGAGAAACATTTTTATTACATTACAGCACTTTAAAGCGACTGATGTCTGCAGCGCTCTCCCTCAATACTGGACCAATTCCAAGAATAGTTGTCCCTATTAGTCACTTATACGCAACGGCGTGGGAAAATAGGATCCAGGTTGGAAAATAGTTCCCTTTCCAAAAAGGATGTTGAGGATTTTTACCAGAATGAAATGGAATCAGCGAGACACGTCTCATGAATAACTGCCGCTTACAACTTGCAGATACATTTGTGAATCGTGCAGGACTCCTGCAGTGATCACAAGGGAGTGTGTGAAGTGTGTGAAGTGTGTGAAGTGTGTGAAGTGTGTGAAGGGTCCAAATGAGCAAGAAGCAGTGATCTCGTGTTGCAAATTGCAGCTCACAATCCTGATGAAGTATGACACCAAGATGATGATTGATCTCAGTGTGACAGACAGTTCGGCCATGTTGGAAAAGTTGGTTGGAGTAATTTATGTTTTATATTGATGGTCATTTATATGTGAAAACACGAGCATTTAAGATAAGAAAAGATAATCCTTTATTAGTCCCGCAGTGGGGGAAATATTATTATAAATAAACAGTAAAAGTATTATAAATAAACAGTAAAAACAGTCAAGAATCTACAGTAGCAGTATTACATATAAAGACAATACAAAACATGTATTTAAATATGTATTTAAAATGTAATTTATATTGCACCGGTTGTATATGGAAGACGTGTATATATATATATATATATATATATATATATATATATATATATATATATATATATATGTATATATGTATATATATATATATATATTCATTTCATTTGATGTATTCTTTATTTCGAATGAATTATCTGATTTAATTGATAATAATAATTTAGGATAGGAATATATAAGCATTTTTGCTTCTACCTATACCTTTTCAGTCTTTCTTTTTTGTATATTATATAGAGTATTGTATTGTATTGTAATGATTGACTGAATAAAACACACAAACAAGTAATTTATATTTTAATTTGTAAAAAAGGTATTTTTAAAAGAAGATGGTGACGTTGTTTTGTGTACCTTGCATCCATAATGACATATAAGTCACATGATATATGTATATAAGAAAGCAGGGGAAAAAAGTTTCACCATTTTCTAACTTCTAATATTTAATATTCACTATCATTAAATATGAATACTACTGTGCTCTTCAGACTCAAAGCACATCTACAGATCTGTAATAAATCAAACGACTAGATGCAGAAGCGTAGGAGACCGACATGAAGGCCTCATTTGGAGAGGTTGATGTAAATGTCCTGCCAAATAGCAGACATGTTGTGAATCACACAGGAATATCTTTATCATTATAGTATTTTTTTTTATAGGCAAGGCTCTTTAGAAAGCGTGGTAGTGAATGAACCACAACAAATCATCAGTCTGCAGAAGTTGTTTGCGGTCGGCTTTGATTAATTTCGCCTCGCCCCGCTGAGACCCTCCGTCTTGTCACGCGCTTGTTTACGCCTGTAGGAATGCTGCAAATCACATAAACAGGCTAATTTTAGCCGGAAAATGCCGACAGACAAAGGTCCATTTGAGTCAGCGCTAACCACGCCCCCCTGCATTACAACACACTCTCCTCCAGCACTTAACGTTTATGGGATATCCACACTGAGTCTCCCCAAAAGTGCAAGGACTACTTTTTGTGAAAATACTGAGCTTGGAAACTAGTTAACTTCATAATCGCAGATGGAGGAAATGTCACAGAAGTGTTAATATTCCTCTATTAGGTATTCTATGAGGACACCTGCAGCGCTGTCTGTTAAGTTCAAACTAGTAAACTATAGAGTTTCCTAAAATAATAAGTTCAGTGCATAAGAAAGACTGGAAGCTGCAGAACTAAAAGACCTTGTGAGACGGTTTTGTCGATGTCTTTTGTAACATTTAATGCATTTTTCTAATCTTTATCTCGTCTATGATGAAGTGTTCTACTGTAGCAGTACTCTCAACAAGGGCTTTTATTACCATAATAATAATAATCATAATCTTAACAGCGTTTATCCTACAAAGTGAATTTCACTCACATCCCGCAACGCCACAATGTCCCCCACAGGACTCATTACCTTTATTAAAAATGCTTTGTACATAACAACTGTGTCCCAAATTGGTCAAAGTTTGGATTTCTTTCAACGTTCCTGCCGTGAGGATAAGCTTGTCAGCAGCAGCCGCCGCCGCAGTGCGAGCCGAGCTGTGGATTAAAATGCACAAACAGTATATTAAAGATTCAAAGCACACAGTTTGTCTGTGGTTACTCATTGCTATTCTCCTCGTCAGGCGGTAACTGCAGCTGTGTGTCTGTGTGTATCCTCTTGGTGTGGGGATTTCCCTCCATCTTTCTCTATGATCCTTCCTCTGTCTCTACCTCCAGCTCATCACTTTAACTCCCACCATCATCCTCTCTCTGGGTTTTCTATACCACCCTGTAGGCTCTCTCAGACGCTCCTCCATTCACTCTTCCTCCTCTTCTTCTTCTTCTTCTTCTTCACTGCCTTTTCTAATTAATGACAGAGGAGCGGAAACACAGAGGGAGATTTCCCCGGGAAGAGGTCCCTGCTTAGCTCACAGGCTGAGGCAATACACACACACACACACAAACCTGTCTCACACACACGGCGAGGCTCATAAAAAATGCATGGACACATGGATAGCACTGTACTGTACTTTAAGGGAGCACGTACAGTGTGACCTACTTCCTATGCAGCCCCACAGACCAACAAGGAAGTGGAAAGTCCTGCTCACAGACCGCTGCTGTATTGTGTGACTGAATGAACACAACCCACAATTGGCAAAAACATCCCGTACAGATACTAACGGGCTCTAATGCGTCGTAAAACACATTGAAGCAAAAGTCAAAACCAAGCAGCAGCATATTGTCCAAAACAGTAACAGTGATTCTGTGTGTGTACTGGTAGTTGCGTTAGCTTTGAGAAGTTAGCCAAACACACTGTGACCACTGAAGGTAGTGGAGATTCACTCAGCTGTGATATGACTAGCACAAAATTAGCAGTGGACAGACACATATGTGCACTCACTCACTCCTGGCTGAGATAATAGTGTGTGTGGTTTCTTTCCAAGGATCCATACAACAAACTCTCCCCTTCTCACCCAAAACACTGAGATGCGTAATATTATAGGTTCTGCCGAGCCGGAAAAGTGGCCAATCGGGGTTGAGCGTCTCGGTTCAGGGACTCAGGTCACTGTCAGGTCATAGTAAATTAGATAATGCGGCGTGTTGAAGGGCTTCTAACACAGTTTCTGGAAGGGTGAAGACAAGCTAACTCATCAGGACTTGAACCGGCAACATGCTGCTTTACTTTTTAACCATTTCAATTGATTCCCCAGTATTTAAGGAACTAAGGCCATCAGACAACTCCTTACAATTGCCTGTGGAGATAAGAGTCCGTCCCTTATGGATCCGGGTGGAAAGTAGGAGTGTGAAGCTCAGGAATAGTGACGAACGAAGATGATTATGCAACACATTAGCTGGTTTAATCAAGTGTATCAAAAGACTGCAGCAAATGCAATTTTCACAGTCACATTTTTTTTGCATTATTGATTTTCTCGTCTAATTTCTAACGGCCAGTGTGCGTTTGAGAGACTGCGCCTCTCATAATCTAACTCAACGGCCTCTTAAATCTCAATTACAGCAAACGGTGAGCCAACAACTTTGAAGCATTTTACACATGGCGGGCCACTAGATCAAGCGTTGAGTCAGCGCGTAATCCTTTTTGAGAACCGGCGAGACTATTACAGCACTTTCAGTTTTGATGACACGCGCACGGCCGCGTTGGGATCCGAGACACACGCCGAGTCAGAACCTGTCGACACTGCGCAAGCAGCTCCGACCCGAGCGGCGGCTCGGTGCAATTTAGCCCCGACAGAGACGAGCAGACATCAGCGGCGCTGAGAGCGTTCTCGATATCATATAATACACTTACACCTGCTGCAAATGGCTCTGCTCTGGATTCCTCTTGACCCGAGATGGGATGGACGCGTGGAATGTGCTGCATGGAGAGAATGTGAGTGGGTGCAGAGATGCATGTCTGAGGAAAGGTCTAAGAGAAAAGGTTTGCGCTCCACGATGTGACCGGTGGACACACTTACTGTACATAAAAAGGCACACGGACAGGAAACCGCTGCGTCACCATCACGGCTTATGTAATTCAACAACTGGGTGCAGTAAAGGAAAGGATTGTGCATCCATGAACTCTCACAGGAGATATCTTAAGTTATATTGACCTCATTTTACTTTCTGCTGTTATTCTCTCAAACTAGGTTTACGTGGTTTCATTATTTTCACCTGAAATTTCTCTTTAAAACGTTTTCAGTTGCGTGTATTGGTTGCTTCAACTTTGTCTACAGACATTAGAAATGCCCGTGATAAATGATCACACATATTTAATACACAGCAGGACACTTAACTGTTTGCCGGGTGAAAAATGGAGACACAACTTTGCTGTTGATAAGAAGCCATGTTGTTGTTTACAGTCCCAATATAGGTCTGTTACCGTCAAATAAGTGTTAGCGTCAAACTACTATGTGAGCATCTTATTGTTAACAAATCAACAATGACTGACTACTGTTGTCTTCAATGTCTTTTTTTTAATATTTATCTTGTTTATTGTATATTGTGTATGTATATAAGCACAAAGAGCTACATGAAACCGGAGTCAAATTACATGTACCGTAAAAGTCGGGGTACACGCCGCTACTACCTTCGGTCAGTGTCCCCTTTTGCTCCCCGCTGTAGCCAGCTGGCGCTCATGCTAATTCCCCGCTAATGTCTGCTAACTTCCGCTAGCTCCCCAACAACCACCGAAGGTAGCGGGACCGGCTTGACACCCGACTTGGGCAGAGGGGACGCGGGCAGTAGCAGCAGCAGCGGGGAGCTAGCAGCAGCGCTAGCTAGCGATGCTGCTAGCTTGCTACAGCGGGACACTGACCGGAGGTAGGAGCAGCTTGTAACCCGACTTTTACGGTATGTGTAAACACACATGGCCAATGAAGCTGATTCTGATGAAGTGATCCTACTTTGTCTATGTAGCCACATATAGCCTAATATATATTTTGTATGTCTATATTTTTGTCCCAAAAACCCACCAATGAGCCACACTCTTACACTGGATGACATCATTCATTATCATGAACTAGGCCCCGGTAGTTGATCCCACAAACACCATCCTGCTGCTGTAAATGCTAATAAAGCACCAAATATGTGTTATTACGCAGCAGAAAATAGTCCCCAGCAAATGCACTTGTTACTCAGTAACGTTTGATAAAAAACACAGTGCTTGAATCTTACAGTTTACCTGTTAGCCATCATTCACAGCGGCGTCCTGTGATGAGCTGAAGGACTAGATAACAAACTCAGGGGATCACCAAAGTCATTAGGGTTCATTCTCTGGAGACCATGAATGTTTTTCACCAGATTTAGCGGAAAAATTGCAAGAAACAGTTCTCAACAATGGACTCAAAGTATTCCACCAACTGGACCGGCACTCCCATCCCCTAAAAACACGTGTGTTCTGTTCTATATTGGGCCTCTGAATCAGCAGCAAAACATCCTCAGGACAGCACACACACACACACACACACCCCTCCCTGTGTCGCCCTATCCCGCTGACCCCTCAGTTTCAAGCCAGCGGTTGTCTGGGAGACACAGAGCAGACAGAGCAGCCTGTCTAGTTCGCCCGGTCTGGATCGGGCCAGGAGATCGCAGCTGACGCCAGAGACCTTTCAGTAGAAAAGAATGAGAACACACACACACAGGAAACGACACACACACACACACAGAGGTATTAATGCATGCTCATTCACAGGCGCTCTCTCTCAAACACTCAGATGACCTGGAATCTGTGACTCAGCAGACCCACAGGGACGCTAAGCAGCGAAGATGGATGGTGTCACTTACAGGTTTCACACACTGCAAAAAATGTCTGTTTTCGGTTTTCAGTGTTCAATGCAACACAACGTTGTTGTTTTTCTTTCCCAAGTCTATTTCAATACAATGTTCACAATATTTGCTATTCAGCGCCAAACACAGATTGCATCTGTGGCTGATAGACATGCCATTAGTTTTGTGTATTTGGTTATGAACCAATGGTGACTTTATTGTGGTGCGACATGGAAAGTTAAGTGATTTCTTTAAGTGGACAGTCTTCTCTGAATAATGACGGTGATTAGTTTAGTCTAAAAGAAGAAAGAACGTAAAAGACTTTGCTGGGTTGTGTTGTGATAACACATTCTGATGGGGAGCTCATGCTGCACTTTCTCTCTCTCTTTTCTCTTCCTTCATTCCTCCTCTCTTCATTTCTCTCTCTTCCTCTCTCTCTCCCTCTTCTTTCATTCCTCCTCTCTTCATTTCTCTCTCTATCTTCCTCTCTTCCTTCATTCATCTTCTCTTCCTTTCTCTCTCTCTCTTCCTTCGTTCCTCCTCTCTTCCTTTCTCTCCCTCTCTTTCTCTCTCTTCTTTTGTTCTTCCTCTCTTCCTCTCTCTCTCTTCCTTCGTTCATCCTCTCTTTCTTTCTTTCTTTCTCTTCCTCTCTCTCTTCTTTCATTCCTCCTCTCTTCCTTTCTTTCTTTCTCTTCCTCTCTCTCTTATTTCATTGAGAGGGACGACATTCACCGACTCCCATCAGGCGGGGACACGTTGTGTGATTGAAGCGAGGTTGTGCGCGTGTGCTTGTGTGTGTGTGTACGTGAGCTTGTGTGTGTAAACTTGTGCTTGTGTGTGTGTGTGTGCATGAGCTTGTGTGTGTGCGTGCGCTTGTGCTTGTGTGTGTGCGTGAGCTTGTGTGTGTGTGTGCGTGTGCTTGTGTGTGTGTGTGCGTGAGCTTGTGTGTGTGCGTGAGGTTGTGTGTGTGCGTGAGCTTGTGTGTGCGTGTGCTTGTGTGTGTGTGTGCTTGTGCGTGTGCTTGTGTGTGTGCGTGAGCTTGTGCTTGTACGTGTGCGTGAGCTTGTGTGTGTGCGTGAGCTTGTGTGTGTGCGTGAGCTTGTGCTTGTACGTGTGCGTGAGCTTGTGTGTGTGCGTGAGCTTGTGCTTGTACGTGTGCGTGAGCTTGTGTGTGTGCGTGAGCTTGTGCTTGTACGTGTGCGTGAGCTTGTGTGTGTGTGTGTGTGTGTATGTACGTGAGCTTGTGTGTGTGTGTGTGTGTGTGTGTATGTACGTGAGCTTGTGCGTGTGCGTGAGCTTGTGTGTGTGTGTGTGTGTATGTACGTGAGCTTGTGTGTGTGCGTGTGCTTATGTGTGTGTGTGTGTGCATGAGCTTGTGCTTGTGTGTGTGTGCGTGTGCGAGCTTGTGTGCTTGTGTGTGTGTGTGTGCGTGAGCTTGTGTGTGTGTGCGTGAGCTTGTGTGCTTGTGTGTGTGTGAGCTTGTGTGTGTGTGTGCTTGTGCGTGAGCTTGTGCGTGTGCGTGTGCGTGTGCTTGTGCGTGTGCGTGAGCTTGTGTATGTGTGTGTATGTACGTGTGCTTGTGTGTGTGTGCGTGAGCTTGTGCTTGTGTTGTGTGTGAGCTTGTGCTTCTGCGTGTGTGTGTTTGCTGGTGTGTGTGTTTGCTGGTGTGTGTGTGTGTGTTTGCTGGTGAGGCCCCTCGGCGTTCTGCTGCCCTCCCCTGCGCCTTGTTGACAGGGGTAGCCATTATCGCCACCAGGCAGGTGTGTGAGGGCCGCGGATGACAAAGTGACAGCGAGGAGGAGGAGCGACGGGGCGCACTGCAGCACGGAGACGGTGTGTGTTGCTCGAGATCTCTGCAACACACACCGTCAGCGAGGATCACAATTACTCAATAACATGGTGGAGCTGAACACATTAAACCAACACCCTAATTATATGCATCTATATCTGCAACTGCACAACCGACGTGTCCATTGTTTCACGTCTATTGATGTTCTTTTAATCCTATTGACTCTTAATTGATTTTATTGTCCTCCTCATTGTGTGATGTTTGCCTCTGTAAAGCACTCTGAATGGCCTCTGTACTTCAAAGGTGCGAGCAGTCGTTCACAACCTTGTTGGCTCAGATTGGGGTTTTGAAAAAGCTTCATTGACCAACTATGCAGTTTATAGCAAGAAATATTTATAGATATACTATTCTTAACTTCTTAATGACTCATAATTCCTGAGATCTGTCTTGGGAATCACTGAAATAAAGGCAAAGAGGTGCATCTATCTAAGTAGAAATGCACCAATAAACAGTCATATTTCAAATGTATTTTGATATTATATTAATTTTAACAGTAACATATCTTCTTCTGCTTTAGATCCTTTCTAAAGCTGATCTATTCTTGGTCCCAAAGGTTACTCAAACTTTATTTTCCATTAGTGGACAGCATGCAACACACCGAGCTGCACGCTGGTTTCCAGATGACACCAGCGGTTCACATGTTCTGCCTCGCAGCGTAAAATTGGACTTTGATGAGCTCTGCTGCCGATGATCTCACGTCGGGAGTGAATATCTGCTCGCAGCAGAGAGGAGGAGAACGCAGGAGGTGTGCTCTGCTTCCGACGTGAAAAACAATCCGTCACGTTGCCTTTAAAGAAAATCTCTCTATCACGCAGCCGGCTCATTTTGGGCCATTTAGTCAAATACAAAATCACTCCAGGGGCCCTTATTCGTTTTATCTCCAGCGCCTAAAAAATTGCCCGTTCAAGTCCCCCCCCCCACGCAAAGTAAAATATTGCTGGTGTGAATAGTGAAATTACAGCTGCGATCAATTCTTTTGCCACTGAAATTAATGAGCGCGTTGAGTTGCTACCAGCAGAGTGATTATTCATGCTCAGCACTACAGTAATAGCTAGAAGAAAAAAAAAGGAGAGCTTGGGAGGTTATGTGAAGGAACACACCTTCCTGTTCATCCTTTTTTTATTTATTTTTATGCACGACAGCGCCAGCAGGCCGAAGCTCCACACAGTTATCCCGGTGATTCATAGGCAGAGGAAGACTCCTCCGTAGCCGATCAATAAAAGCCGGGGCGGAGCAGCGACTTGACTCCCACATGGCCATCGCCACGGGGAGGAGGAGAGCCCCTTTGGATTGTGGGTAAACTCTGAAGGATTGCAGGCATTTT
The DNA here is from genome assembly GCF_910589615.1 of Taurulus bubalis. NCBI lineage: Eukaryota > Metazoa > Chordata > Actinopteri > Perciformes > Cottidae > Taurulus > Taurulus bubalis. The sequence goes on along the minus strand of NC_136608.1, from coordinate 14,513,624 downwards.
GGTTTTGCTGCATCGCGGCGTTTTAGTTCGGTAAAACCTGCATGTTGGCTTCAAGGAGAACAACCAGGTTTGAGTATAAATAGACTTGTTTTTATTGCAAATCCTTCCTTCATCCTTCAATTTTGACCTCAAATGTCACCCTGTGTGTCCCAAGTCAATTACCGGCTGTTTGTTCAAAACCTGAACTATGACTGGAGGTTCAGATACAGACGCTGTGGAGTTTGTGCTCAAGCTTAATTTAAAGCCGACGAAAGCCTCAGCCAGAGTGCTAAAACAAACACACGAGAAAGGTCGGAGTAATGTAATGCATGTGCTTTGAGGACTACGAGTCGTGCACCGAGTTGCTCCTACGTTGTAGCTCTATATTCAAGAGTTTAGACATGAGAGAGCTAATAATAATGTCCAGTGGTTCCTAACTTGTTGGGTTTGTGAGACCCAGATGAAGCAAAGTCTAACTTACATTTAAAGGTTGGGCCTTACTGAGGACAACGAGACTATCAGACTCTCTTTGAATGATTACTGAAGCAAACTTTTTGTTCACACAAAACATTCTAAGAGAAATACATGTTTTTCTCTCTTATCCTTTCCATCATCTCACGACCCCTCCGTTGTATATTGGGACCCTTTGCTGGGTCCCGACCCCCAGCTTGGGAACCACTGGTTCAAACCATCGACAGATAATCAATCAGCAACTATTTTTGTTAATCATCAAAATGCTAAACATGATGATTCCAACTGTGAGAATGTTCTGCTTATTTTTGGTTTTACAGATTTTTCTGTGGAATAAGAAGCAACTGAGGATGTAGTAAAATATAATACTGCTGTACTTTTACTACATCTGAGAATACTACTGTACTTTTACTACATCGATCTGAGAATACTACTGTACTTTTACATAGAGCTGAGAATACTACTGTACTTTTACTACATAGAGCTGAGAATACTACTGTACTTTTACATAGAGCTGAGAATACTACTGTACTTTTACTACATCTGAGAATACTACTGTACTTTTACTACATCGATCTGAGAATACTACTGTACTTTTACTACATAGAGCTGAGAATACTACTGTACTTTTACTACATAGAGCTGAGAATACTACTGTACTTTTACTACATCTGAGAATACTGTACTTTTACTACATAGAGCTGAGAATACTACTGTACTTTTACTACATAGAGCCGAGAATACTACTGTACTTTTATATAGAGCTGAGAATACTGCTGTACTTTTACTACATAGAGCTGAGAATACTAGTGTACTTTTACTACATAGAGCTGAGAATACTGCTTTAATATGTCACATGTTACAGACAAAACAACTATAGTATATGAACACTCAATCAGCTGAGAGTGCTGATTTAAAATAGTTTAGAATCTGATGCAAGAACAAAAAGCTGCAGGCTGGAAGACGTTGCAAAGAAAGAGAATGACACAATATTCATGCACATATTACATATTCACTCAAGTCTTTATCGGAGGATCAGTGCTGACTAGCACACTTCATGTCTTAAGCTTCCACGCTAACACCATACTGCTGACAGAAACACCTCCTGGGACACACACACACACACACACACACTAAAAGATGCTAACTCGTAGCCTCGGGGCGGGAGAGCAGAGCCGAGCCAAACAACTGCGGTCGTGGCGTCGCAGTCAGCGTAACAGCATCAACGCATTAGCTGCTCATTAGAGAGGTCGCGACCCCCGAGCAGCCATTACGCCGGGCTGGAGGTGGAGCATTTAAGTGCATCGATCAGGGCGGGTCAAAGGTCTCCAAAATACACAGACGCACAAACAGCCTGCGTGCCAGAAAGACTTGTTTGTTGAATTCTGCCGACGAGAGACGTCATCATTTATTAGTTATAACAGAAAGCAACACGGTGAAGCTCAACCCCAAACCAGGGAGGTCAACGCCAATGTTTGCAGCTCGTTACATAAGAGTCATTAGAACCAAACTGTGGGAAGACTTTTAAAATCTTGCATTACAGGGGACGTGATCTCTTCCAAAGTCTATAAACATGATTAATAATGCCAAATTAGCTCTTAAAGTGTCCTCAGAAAGTTTTTTAGAGGACATTCTCTCTTTTTTTTGTTTTTTTTCTACGGCTCGTGTGCGGCAAAGTTCATTTAAAGTTTTGGTAATATGTTTCAATAATATCACAGCTAGACTCCGGTGCATTCTGAGATCATAGAGCGGGTATAACGCATTGAAAACTAAATTCAAAATATATGAGAAAAACTGAAGCAGTTTATCAGCACTCAGTGGAGTGAGAAATATGGGTAACATTCATATCGCCTCACAGGATATATAGCCCCATATGTCTCTTCCCCAAACGCCCATAAAACATAACGGATATAACTCATTATCAGACACCTTTCAAAGAGAGTTAGGCTCACAACTGCGGCCGCATACAGAATCATGAGTAGCTTTCCAATTAAAAGAAGGGAATTATGTAACCAGACCACACAGCAGTCGGCAGCTTTAATCAGAAAAGAACGACTCGTGGAGGAATTACTAATTCTCTTAGTCGTCTTTGGGTAAAGTAAAACTTTTGGGACACTTTAGCTTTAGTGACACAACTTTACATTGAGCTGATGCGAATAAGTACCTCTTAAGTAATAATAATAACGCAAGAGGTCTTCTCAGATGATTTATATAGTTGAGTTGAATGGATGAATAATGTGTTCATTTCAATAAGAGGTCGACTGATAGTGGCTTTTTAAGGCCCGTCTGCCGCTCTTGTATTCTTGACGAAGAGCTGATGCGTTAAATATTGGAGAGATCATTCTTTATGTAGAAATCAACTATAAAGGGATCAGAGACTTGAATACCAGCTGTAACGTTTTAGAGAGAGTTTGAGAGTTTTAGTTCATATTTTCGGCAAAATAATGCGGCGAAAGTTTTTTCCAGAAGTGTAGATTTCCTATATAAACAATCGAGATAATAAATATCAAAGGCATCATTTAAAGTCTGCCCTATGCTGCTGGTCTCAAAGCACAAGTGCAATTTCATGGGGTCTTTATTAGTGGTTTAGATCATTATTAGGAGTTAATGTTGTGTTCGAAGCCTCCGTAAAAAAAAAAAAAACCTAACTAGTGGTGTCTAGTGTGAATCCATCATGTCACTGAGGCCCAGGTTGCATCGTCTCATCAGTGTACAGTATGTTAAGGGACATAGAGACCCAAACCTGTCTGTGACACATGAGTCCCTGTTCAGGTGACACCCGCGGGTGCCCGGGTCGCCCCCCCGTCAGCGTCCTCCATGACAGTAACAGATGGTCAGACGGGGAACGCACCTCAGGAAGCGGAGCATGGAGATCTAGGCCGACTGCTCCCGCTGGGGCGAGGTGGCAGATGACAGTTGGGACGTGCGTAGTTGCGGGTCGTGTGTTTCTAAATGTGTGTGTGTGTGTGTGTGTGTGTGTGTGTGTGTGTGTGTGTGTGTCCGAGCCCATCTTCTACAGAGAAGAGAGAGATGAGATAGAGAGAAGCAGTGACAGATCATTTGTGAAAGCTCCATTCATTTGTGAAAATGGCCCCGATGCCCGTCACCATCAGTGTGTGTGAGGCGGCCTGAGACACCGCAGAGAGAGAGAGACTGAGGATGCATCGCCGTAATGATTCTGTCATCCCTCCATCAGCCACATCTCTCTCTCTCTCTCTCTCTCCATACGTTCCCTATCTATGAATATCAGCTGTTTTCGCAGAGCAACAGTAGTCCCCGCCCCCAACAAGTCAATTCATCTCACGCTGAGTGTTAATCCCAGTGGGGCTGAGATAAGTTCAACTGTTTTCCATTTCATTTTGACTTCTTTCCAGAATGTGCCTGTAGGAGTTGTTATTTCGTGATACGCGGGGAGCTCGCCGTGCCGCCGACTGCGTTTCTCCAACATTTCAAGAACAAGTCGAGCTAAATTGGAAACAAGCGGGTCAGGCTCAACATGCACACTGGTGTGGGTTTGTTTTGATAAAGAAGAAAGAAAGAGAAAGAGTACGAGACGACTGATAACACCAGATTAGTTTGACATTTTGGAAAAATACCTCTTAGCTTTGGACAAGCTGTGATTTAATGGACAGATTGTATCAACAGCATCAGTATTCTCATTTAATTCTGGCCCAAGAAAGCAAATGCATGCATCTTCCAGAAGGACTATTTCTTTAAAATGGAAGTTTTTGTTTTTGCAATTGATTCCCCTCATCTCCCACTTCCTCTCGTCTAATCCCGAAAGCGATGCAGTTTATGAAGGAAAGGCGTTTAGAGATAAACGAGACGAGCCGTTTGAATCCAAACGAGAGATTAGTTTTCCAACGGGAGGAAACGTTGAAATACTATTGATACATAAGTGAGCGTTTCATTCTCCTCAGCACCAGCACATCCTTCCATGTCGGTGACAGTGAGCCATTTTGTGTCTCTAAACACAAGACGCTTATTTCAACCAGGGGAGATGTATTACTAATGGCTGTCTTACACAGCCTGACTTATCATAACAACCTTTAAGGTGTTTATTATAGGGATTTAAATGTTAATCGCTATTTGTTTCCATCCTGATATATTTAAAAATGTAAACAAGTGAATTAAAATGTCAATTAACTAATATTGTTGATCCCTTAGCTGCTTGTTATAAGGAAACCCAACAACACACACACACACGCACAAACACACACACACACACACACACACACACACACACACACACACACGCACACGTAATCTCATAATAAATGAAAACATTTCCCACTAATTAAATTATCGGTACCTAAAGTCAAGACAAACACACACATGAGACAAGGAAAGCAATTCTGGAAAACACACAAAGAGAGCAGCCCGGTGATCCACACACACACACACACACACACACACTCGAAAAGCACCTCATAAGAAATCATGTAACTGTGAGAAGAGACTCAAGAAGAAAAGGATGCTGGGAAAAAAGAGAGCTTTACTCTGAAGCCAAATCTCTGGATGCTGAAAAGAAAACGTCTAAAATGAGTGTGTGTGTGTGTGTGTGTGTGTGTGTGTGTGTGTGTGTGTGTGTGTGTGTGTGTTCTCTCTCTGGCTTTCCCATGGCTATTTACAGCCCAGTCAGACACTGGGGACTGTCTGGAGTTCACACACACACACACACACAGAGCTGGAGACCAAATAAAACACACAAACATAACCGTAAGGGACAAACACTCTCAGAAACATCTCCTCTTCAGGCGTCCAAACAAAGACAAACACACACACGGTCTCATTCACATAAAAAAAAGACCCTCTCTCTCTCTAGAACACACTCGTGTACCAACAGGAGCTAAGAAATGCAGTCAAAGCCATTCAAGCAAATAATTCTACTCAACCGCGTTATAGTGATTCTCTTGAAAGCTGCTTTAATTGGCAGTTTAGGTACTCAGGTTTCAGGTACATCTGCACACAAAAAAAACTGTGTCGTCCCAATTGCATTTTAATATGACATTCTAACTGGGTGTCAAACAAATACAGCTTCTTTTTTTTTTTAAAGCTCCATTTTGAGTGTGGGTTTTGTTTTATAATGTAAATGTAGCAGCATCTCCACAAGCAAGACATAAAGTAATGTATTCATGGCAAAAATAAATGTTCACTATTCGTGATGTTTGAAGCTGACGCTTGTGCTCCAAAGCGGCAGTTTGATTGGCATCTGTCAGCAGCTGCTGTCATTTCCTGTTTCCTGCGCAGGCATGCAACAGTGCACCGTCCACACGGTGCATTCCTTCATATTCAACGTTACCATATCCTGCAGATAACTCATTTCTAATCCAATCGACACACAAGCAGATTGTCATCTGCCTTCATGTTTATTTTAACGTCGAGTTAAAGTGACAGTGAGGTTTGGGATCACTCTGATGAATCAGAAATACACAAGCAGACTGGTGACGAGTCAAAAGGAAGAAATGACGGTGAGTGAGTGTAATGAGGTCACAGTGACAGTCGAAGGAGGGACGTTTGGGTTAATCCAATTTCTTGCATCGTAATCAAACGAATAATCGAATAAGAATCGGACGTTGTTATGTGTAAGTTCGTTATGTGGAGAACACCCGGCTTGCCAGAGACCTGCCGGCCGGCGGTGACTCATTGCATGCAGCTGTCATGGCGGCTCAATCTGGCCTCACCAGACCAGAGTACGAAACAATGATCAAACCCCAGATAAGGGCCTATAAATAGTGAGAGTGGTGCTCATCCATCCAGTACAGAAACGTATGCAATCAATCGATACCAGGAAGCACCGAGGCTGCAAGTCATGGCGAATGACAGTATGAAGGCTTTAAAATGTGTCATTATTCTGCATGCAAACACAAGAACAATGTGTATTTCATGTCTGTTTGTATGGAAGCCCATTTCCGCCATTATGAGATAAAAAGTCGAATTTATGAGATAGAAAGTCGAAATTATGAGCCCTTCAGTGTCGGTGGCTTTTATTTATTTTTTCACCAGTTAACAGGAAGAAAAATACTTTCCATCTCGTAATATCGACTTTCCATCACATAATTATTTGTATCTCTTCCTTTTTGTTATATGCAACAGCACGAGTAAGGCATGAGGAAAAAAACTGAGGAGAAAGTTTTTATTTTAACTTTGCATTTCGAGAATAAAGTCAAAGTTTTAGTTGATGCTACTCACGCTAGTAATTTGATGTTTTCTCAGAATAAAGTTTATTCTCAACATTTTGTCACTTTATTCTAAAAATATAAACAAAAAAACACTAAAAGAAGACAAAAAAGAGCATCCTCCTGTGATTTATTTCTTTCTCATGCCTGGCACTTATTCTGAAAGCTCAACCTTTTCATCGACATTCAACAACAACTTCAGTCTCGACATTTCGACTTTATTCTTGAAATACAATCTTAAGAAACAAATCTTCCTCTTACTTAGTTTCCCTGATGCCTGCAGCCCGAATATTCCTCCGTACTGTTGACACATATCTGCACCGTAAAATACTCATTTTTTGATTCAACTGCAACATCATATATATCTTTTTTGGGGGTTGACAGACAGACGGCTCGATGAAGAGCGGTATGAGATAACGTTTTCAAACGGATAAAAGCGGCAGACGGATCTTCCTCTCCGTCTCTCGGGTTCTTTATTGTTCAACAGACTGAAATATGGCCGACGTTCAGCCCGAGACGTCTGCACCGATGCGGGCGCCTTAATGGCTGCCTCAAGTCAAGTGTGTGAACGCCGCAGAGTGCGTCGAGATAGACGTGTGGCCAGAGCAGCGACAGGCGGAGAGCCGCGAGGTCAAGTGTGTTTGAGACGGAGCCTTTTGAAAAAAAGAGTTCATGAATGTCTGAGAGCAATCGGCCCTGCATGGGGACAAGCGGAGAAGGGACAGTGACTAGCTAACGGAGTGTTATCCGTTAGCTAGTTCTCAAAGGGCCGCCCTGTAATGGTGCTGTGCAGCGCGCTGGAATGCCCAACTTTGAAGTAATTCTTTGAAAGAATATCCACATTTATTACCAGTATTGATATCATGGAGGGAAAGATGACACTGAAGGCCTGACCTTTTGATTTGTGTTCAAAGATGAATAAACACGGCTGTAAATGACGTAAACACCAGTGGCTACTAATGTTTAGCTAATGTTGTGACAGTTAATCAATAGTTAATAACCGGCAGAACACTTCCGATTTGATGTTTAACACATAAAAAGAGAAATATCTCCTCCTTTTTTCTAAAAGGTAAAATTCAAAACCTCATGAAGAGGCTGTGAACTGTGGTACAACTGTCAAGGACACACACACACGAACACACACACACACACACGAACAGACACACAAAAACCTTAATGCAGAAGGGTAATGCAGATTGGATAATGTGACTGCCTGCGAGTCACAGTGACTAACACGCACACACACACACACACACACACACACACACACACACACACACACACACACACACACACACACACACACGCGCGCACACACACACACACACACACGGGGCATATTGACAAAATGTCAGTCTCTGTTGTCTGACACGTTTCAACAGGCTATCCTCTGTAGTCAGACCACACACACACACACACACACACACACACACACACACACACACACAGAGCCAAAAACAACACAATATGTTAATGTCTGACATATGTATGCTGTTTCTGGGACTTTCTATCATATCAATAAAGCTCTGAATTGGGATCTAAATGAAGGAGAGACAGAAATAGACAGAAGCAGAATGTAAGAGCTGCAGAAGAGGCCTGGTAAAAAAAAAAAATCCATAGCCTGCCTGTTATCAGGACGATAATTGGTTTTCCCCTCTACGCCCCTCCACCCCTCTCGCATCCTTCCTCCTCCTCATCCCTCATATCTCTCTCCTCTACCTCTCTTTCTCCCAGCACACACACACACACACACACTAATACACACATTCCCAGACACAGGTGACACAAAGCAAAGCTGGTTCTCGCAGTAAATACATCATTTTCCAGATTCGTTGTGTCGCATTTTTCATTTTTTTTTGCCCATCTCACGGAACAATGAGCCGACTGCAGGCTCAGTGTCAACAAATGCCCCCTCGCTGTTATACCAGACACACAAGCACGTGCGCCATCACAAAGGCACGTTGCACGCGCACACAGTCAGACACACGCACATATTCGTGATTAGCGTGAAGCCTGTAATCAGTGAATGGCCTGATTAGCGGGTTACACTACAGCGGAAGACAAAGAGATTAATTTACTCATCCGCTTAAAAAAAAAAGGAAAAAGAAAGAAGACAGAATACAGAGGGGGTTGTGGGGGTGACAGACACATGGGAAGAGCTATACAAAATATTGTATGGCTGTGTGGCGATGCCAGACAGACAGACAGACAGACAGACAGACAGGGAGCAGGCAGACACAAAAGAAATGCTGCCAGATACAGACAAAGAGGCGAGGCAGAGGAATGCATGGAGCAATGAAGTAAGAGACACCAGCAGAAAGAAGGCAAGAAGAAGAGACGGAAAAGAGACACACACACACACACACACACACACACACACACACACACACACACACACACACACACACAGGGTTCGTGCGTAGGTTGAAGTCTGCATGGGGGCATCTGCTGCATTCACTGGTTCAGGATTCAGGAGTGCTTACTCAGCAGAGCTCCAGTGTCTCCCTGTTATAGTCAGAGTGAGTCAGAAGGAGGGGAGAGGAAGTCCTTATGAGGGATTAATGTTTATTTTACGTGCTAAGAGTCGATAAAAGAGACGAATATCTGCTGAGAGTTGGGATACACCTCATGAGTTCTTTTCAGCCTGGCACCGATAATGACCTGCTTCTCATGGCCGAAACTGATAACCTCTCATTGCTATTGTATGCACACCTGAAGTTAAGAAAGGTTTAGATGGAGGGAGCAAAGATGGATGGTTTTAACATCAAATACAAAAATCTAGGTGACATCACTATTGTTAACAACACAAAAAACTAACAACAGTTCTGATTCTTCAAATGCTCCATTCATTTTGATATAAATATACAGTATGTAGTAGACAGGGGGAAATAAAACCTTTTTAAGGGTGAGCGGAAAGCTTGTGCGGAGGTTATATTTCTAATTTTCAGATCTGTCCCTCTGGGGTTGCCAGGTTTGTGTAAACGTGCATCATACACAGCCTTCACACCCGCCTTCAGACCTCTATCACTCCTACAAACACACTCTTTATTCCCCTAAAAAGTATTTCTCCAAACAAGCTTCCTGCCTCGTCTTTTTTGGGGGGGAGAAAAACACTGTATTTCAATTATAGTTGGAACAAAGAGTCCAAAGGGTGGAAAACAAGAGAAAAATAAAGAGTACACCTTAAGCTATTTCCCCCTCCCCCTGTTTCCATCTCTCCAGTCATAGTAAAAGTCCAAAATAATAAACCGCAGCCAAGTCTAATCATGACTGCGAAAGCTTTTTTTGGATACTGATTTGCCTTCCATCAGTCAAGAGAATCTCACACTTGAGCGTCATCCCAAAAACAATCTGCAGGATAATTCATATGGCCTCGCTCCTCGTCGGGGATAAATGAATTCTGAATTTGGGAGTAGGGGGAAAGTAAAACGAGCGCTCGGCAAATGATATATTCTCAATTTTTCATTCAGGAGTTTGGGGGCAGATGAATATTTGATATCTTTCTCTTTTTTTCAAAAGACTCATTCATCAAGTCGTGCGCGTTGGCCAGAGAAGAAGAAAAAAAACGAAGGGAGGAGGTTATGGCGAGACCGAGTTATGGAAAGCGTCCAGTTATTGAGGCTCATTATCAAGAAGATGGAGTGCACTGGTGATGGAGTTAGAAGCGTCCTGGAGGAGAGGCTCCATCTGCACTCGGAGTTTAAGTCAGAGATATTGAGCTTTAAAGTTTTTTTGACCCCCCGTCCAGAAACTAATATAACTTTTTGCATTTGCAGGTTCAGCCTCTTCAAGAAACTTCACCCGCTGCACTCACCTGTAACGGATGAAGCCGTGTTATAGGAATACGTTTTGATCTAGACTCCGGCTTGGACCCGAGACTCTAACAGCCGACATGAATGTTTGAGAATGTCCACCTTTCTTACTACTTAATGAAGTTAAAACACGTCTTCTCCCACTTGCTTTGACCTACAGTGGATATCTGTCATAAGACAAGTGTGACAGTGGCTGATAAAACTCCACTGTCAAAATGAAATCAATTAATAACAGTAATGCACAAAACTTCAGCTAATTAAAACGGAACTGTTCACCGACTGTATTTGGTTTAACTTGTTGAAAATGTAGAACTAAAAAAGCAGCAGTTTTTTGTGCCAGTTGCAGAACGTTGGCATTGACCCCCTGAATTAAGACGTGCACATAGTGAACATCATACCTGCTCAACAGCCGCATGTTAGCATTCTGAAGTTAGCATTCTGAAGTTAGCGTTCTGAAGTTAGCGTTCTGAAGTAAGCATTCTGAAGTATGCATACTGAAGTTAGCATTCTGAAGTATGCATACTGAAGTTAGCATTCTGAAGTAAGCATTCTGAAGTATGCATACTGAAGTTAGCGTTCTGAAGTAAGCATTCTGAAGTAAGCATTCTGAAGTATGCATACTGAAGTTAGCGTTCTGAAGTAAGCATTCTGAAGTAAGCATTCTGAAGTAAGCATTCTGAAGTATGCATTCTGAAGTAAGCATTCTGAAGTTAGCATTCTGAAGTAAGCATTCTGAAGTAAGCATACTGAAGTTAGCATACTGAAGTTAGCATTCTGAAGTTAGCATTCTGAAGTAAGCATTCTGAAGTAAGCATTCTGAAGTTAGCATACTGAAGTAAGCATTCTGAAGTTAGCATACTGAAGTTAGCATACTGAAGTAAGCATTCTGAAGTTAGCATACTGAAGTTAGCATACTGAAGTTAGCATTCTGAAGTAAGCATTCTGAAGTTAGCATAGTGAAGTTAGCATACTGAAGTAAGCATTCTGAAGTTAGCATACTGAAGTTAGCATTCTGAAGTAAGCATTCTGAAATTAGCATACTGAAGTTAGCATACTGAAGTTAGCATTCTGAAGTAAGCATTAGCTGGTTCACTAAATCATACGTGTATATATATATATATATATATATATATATATATATATATATATATATATATATATATATATATATATATATATATGCACATCTATACATTCTATACATTCTCATGCAGCACAGGTTTTTATTATCACAGACCGGGAGGCATTGTTTCAGTGTGCGTGCGTGAGAGAAAATGCCAATGAGGGGCAATCTATTGGCATCAAACAAAGCCTGCTGGGAAATGTGTATCCCGTAAGAGGCTGTCAGCCGGAGGTAATTCACTTCCTGGTTGCTCTGCACGCGCTCCCTCTGTGTCCGTGCTGAGGAGAGGGAATCAATCACAGAGGGAAATTAAAGACACCATCGCAGCCTGGCTAGGGATCTCGCACACACACACACACATACACACACACACACAGATAATGGACATTGCTATCCACACACCTGGTGACAAAATTACACAAGACACCTATAGGCGCACACACACAGTTTGTGTTTAATATTCAAAAGAAGACTCTTTGAGACAGAATGGGGAGGTGTTCAGTCACACACTAATCTGAGATGATTACCTGTGTGTGATCGGTGTGTGTAGGTGTGTGTGTGTGTGTGTGAGACAAAGAGACCGAGGGAGTGCTGCATAATTGTGAAAACTCCATATTTGCACGGACTAAAGATGAAAGCGTTTCTGCAGCTTTTTCATCACTGAATGTTTTAAACTGCGGAGCGATAGGGTTGAAAAGTCGCTCCCTGTTTACAGTGTCCGCCTCTCCTCCTGCACGTCTTTTCACATGCATATTTGATGTGTGTGTCCCGGTGTGGGTCTGCGCATGCTGCTCATGTGTGTTCGTGATGCACAATCATGTCTCTTTTCATGTTTCTGTGCACATTCGTCACGGCACTGCCGGGTTCAGAGGAGACACGGCAGAGAACGCTGAGGAACTGAGGACTAAAGTATGTGGACAATGAAAATGTCATTTCAAAACTATGGGCGTGAATCTGCTGCTGAAGCCTGGCTGCAGGGATGTGCTCCCCAAGCAGCCACAGGAGCTTCAGTCCCTCAACTGGAACTAAGGAGCTGAGCCCAAACCATGAAAAACAGCCCCAGGACAGAAGTACACAAACGTGTGTTTGTGTCACATGAAGGTGCCCCCATGACCTTTCCAGGAGCCTGGGTGTAGTTTTGGGTTCACGGGTTCACAGGTTCCCTGCTCTCGATGACTTTTTAGGTCGACCAAAAGCTATCTGGAGATTTCTAAATGTCACCAACCGGTCAGACGTGAGCCTTCAGAGTGAAGCAACATGTCGTGCATTCATTAAAACTGTAAACAACCACTGTTTTTCACTCGTTTTAATATTAGGAGTTGGGGATGGAACCTACTTGTTCTTGATGTTTAAACAAAGTCAGATAAGAGACATTTGTATTGTCATTATTTCTATTTTATTTGTTTCTTGACTCACCACTTGATTTTGTCTTATAATTTCTCTTACAATTTTTACCGTTTTGCACCAAGATCTGTGTAAATCCATTAAGGCAAATGATTCAAACTGTAACCATAACCAATAAAAAGGAAAAAGGGCCAAAGCTACAAAAAAGAGCCTAGTTTGAACAATAAAAACAGCTGTGATATTTAGATAGAACAAGACTGTCTGTGTGTGTATTATCAATATCCTTATTATTAGTTGAAGGGATGGTTGTAGTAGTAGTAGTAGTAGTAGTAGTAGTAGTAGTAGTAGTAGTAGTAGTAGTAGTATAGCCTCTAACCTGTGAGTATTATGGCCTGTAAACGACAGGAATAAGAATTTGGCAAAAAAGCAAGTGGCATTTTTTGGCATGAAACAAAGATACTGAATATGGGCCCAAAACACAGTTGTGTCCATGAAACCTCAGAAACTCATACGAGTCCACACACACACACAGACAGACACACACACAGACATACACTCACACTTACATGCATAACTTCCCTCCGATGCCTTCCAGCGTAGCCCGAACCCTCAGCACATAATGGCATTAGCATTTCTAGCCCTCGTCTCTCCACATCTTATCTACTTCAAAAGCAGCGCTTCATTAACTACAGCCATCTATCAGAGAGCAGGGAGCCGGCAGGAATGTGTGTGTCTAGCTGCGTGTGTGTGTGTGTGAGTGTGTGTAAGTCTCCACAACACTCACAGTGCTATGCGGGGTCACAGACTTGTAGATTAGTGTGACAGACTGGACGTCACACCTCCTCTCCGGCCGCATGTTGCCTCCGCGTCTCCTCCACTCAGCATCAACATGTTTGCCTCTTCAGGACCCGAACAGGAAGTGTGCGACGTCTACTCATGTTGGATATAACAAAGTCGTGAGAACAACAAGAAGTTCCCAGCAACGCTCTCCTGGTAATGGATTTAGCAAATTACCAGCATGAACGCCGTGTTTCGTTACACATTGTCTAAAACCAAAGTATTTAAAATGTCTCATTAGTAAAAAAAAAAAAAAAATAAAAAAAAACTGGAAAAGAATTCAAATGTTCAAGATTTTTTATTTTTTAATAAACTGTAATTAGACATCTGGAACAAAACGGAGTGCTTTCTAATTGTCATGTAAGTGTCTTTATTGCAGTTTATTTCCTGATATTATACATCAAGCATACTGAGATGAACTGATTATGAAGTCCACTGTTTTTCAGCTGAAGTGAAGTATGTTGTGTCCTTTATGATTACAAATAGGAAAATAGACCATGAGTATAGTTGAGTGATAAAAAACAACAACTAAACAATAAAATTTACAGAAATCAGCTTTGTCCACATTTTAAATCGCACATTACGTTTTTATAGGTTAAATAACGTCTTCTATGGGGGGAAAAAAAGCAGAATAAGTTACCCAGGCAGCCAAAAATGCTCCATCTTATCTTAGCCACTGATCTACCGTCTGCACAACATTAGAAAACTACAGCTCGCTAGTTATCGCGTGTCTATTTGCGTGTGTGAGAGATTCTGTGTTTTTTTCTCAAGTTTCCACACGCTCATAATTTTGGGGCTAATTTTAAGAACTTGCGTCTTTGTATTGACTTGCTGGTCAAACTAAACTGCAGGTAATTAACTTTTTTATAAAGTTGACAACTGTAATATTATTAGACTGAGATGGTAATAATTGCCTACAACAACAAAATATGCACATTTGGAACATTTGTAAAGAAAACCTGTGAACACAGTAAGCTAAGGAGTGAGTCGCTACCTTAAACTAGTGATGCTAAGCTACGCTAATGCAATATGTATTCAATATTCTGCACACTACAAATTGCACAGAAAGTGAGAAATTGCCTGAAAAATACAATATTTTAAAGGCTTTTCATTTTCCATGTTTGTGCTTGTTTACATTTCGATGATCCGCTCCCCCTGGAGGCGGTAGCTTAGTCACATTTTAACTCCCCGCTACATCGCTCCCTTTCCTGGGACGTCACCGGTGTTATATTACTCTTCTGGCGGAGGAGGTCACCTGACTAACACGAATAAATTGCAGGTTGTGGTTGTCGGGGGAAGCGGCTCTCAGGAGCTGTGGATTCCCCGAATTCCCCATTTGTCAGCGTCTACCAACACACGGCGAGAGGCATGATGGGTAAAAAGATGCTCCCACATGGTGATACGAGATGTAGTGCGGCGTGAGATGTGAGTGAGTGAGAGAGAGAGAGAGAGAGAGAGAGAGGGAGAGAGAGAGCAGCTTTTTGATAAGGTAGAGGAAGGTGGGGAGCAGAGGGAGAGGAGAAAACGATAAAGAGCGGATAGGGAGGCTGGATCATCGGTCTCTGGAGAGGAGAAGGAGAGGGAGGAGAGGGATTGTGAAGTGGAGTGAGTGATGGAGAGAGAGAGAGAGAGAGAGAGAGAGACACTGAAAAGAGAATCCAGGGCACCAGATGGAGAGAAAGAGAGAAAGAGATTTGAGACTCAGACAAAAAAAATAGATTGAGGAAGGAACAAAGAGACAGAGGCTTTACGTGCAAAAGAGAGCGAGAGACAGTGTGTGTGTGTGTGTGTGTGTGTGTGTGTGTGTGTGTGTGTGTGTGTCTCTCTTGGCGAGTATGAAGGTCTGAGCCTCTTGGCAGGATTCTGCAGCAGAGTTTGGCCCGGACCCTAATGGAGATGTAAGAAGCCTCTGAATTTGATCACACACACACACACACACACCCACACACACACACACACATTCACACCTTCCTCCCCTTTCGATCACCGTGGCTCCAGACAAACTCGATGCACTGACGCCACTGAACCCAAAGTAAAGAAGAAAGAGATTGACTGAAAGGCTGCGGCTGCACAATGCGGTGCATCTGGACAAAGAACGGCTTTTTCTTCAGGCTTTAGAAATCAACTTTTTTTTTTAAAACATTACACAATTTGGATGTTTTTAGATATACCGTTGGGAGTTTTTGGGGGGCAAAATCAGAGGGTAGAACATCCACATTTTCTCTTCACCTGTAAATTACTCTGACTTGACTTGTTGGTTTTTGCAGAAGAAAACATGCAAACCTCTGAATGCCTGTGGAAGTAAAACCTTCTCTAAACCACTTTTTCTCTTACATTTCTTCCGCCCAGTCCAAGGTTGTGAAATCGAGACACTTGTGAATGTATTGCGGTCCATCGGAACAGAGCTGCAACTGAAAAACAACTCCTCAGCCGATTCATAATTTAGTTCAGAAAATGTCAGACAAAAAGGAGGCGACGACTCTCAAATATTTTTTTATCTGGCCTGCAGATATGCACATTGTTCCTTTAATATTAGTTGCACAAATAACCGGAACAGTTAATCCCATATGCATAACAATATGTGACACACAGGCGCTCTTAGATTGTCCTAATACAAACCTTACCATGACTTGCATTCTCCACAGTTAACCTTTGACCCCGCTGAGGTGTCCTGCACCACATGTAGCTCTCACCCTAACTGTTCCCCAAACACACACACACACACACACATACACACACACACACACACACACAACCGTGGTTATACAAGGACAGTGGTTATGTCACACAGTTGGACTCACTTTAAAAACACACACAAAGACGCGGCCTGCCAGACTCGGTTTTGGTCGTCTGATTTCCGGGCGCTCAAGTGTTGCGGCCGTGAAAACGACTTTGAGAAATGAAAAACGTGTGTTGCTGGTTTCATCTTCACTGTTCATCCTTTGTTGGACGACACCGAAACCAGTCGCTCCACTACACACACACACACACACACACACACAGCAGGGGAGGACATCAGGAAATAAACGTCAGGGAGACCGCCTGTGAGGATGCCAATTAAAAAGAAAAAGTGTGTGTCTGAGTGTGCGTCTCCTCTGGGAGTCCCTTCACTCCACTTAAAGGTTGTTTGTTTGCAGCAAAGGATGGAGAAAAACACACACACACACACACACCTAGACCCCCACACACACACACACACGTCAGGCTCTCCCCTGCACATTATTGAGCGAGGGATCAGCCGCCATCTGCTGTATCATGAGTCATTCTCTTTAGCTTTCAATCACCCCGTCACTCACAGCACATCCACCTGACCTTATTTCCTCCATGAGACGACACACACACACACACACTATCATGATAAATCCATTTTCACCGTCAGTATTGGCACGCAAACATTTGACAATACGGTGAGCCTGCTTCTCTTTTTTTTTTTTAAATAGGAGACTTTAAGGGAACCAACAACAAAAAACAAACATCGGCACACTGGTTGCTTCAAAGAACTCTGAACGACGTTTTATCTCGGAGAGGAAATTCGGCTCAGGAAAAGAAGAACAGCAGCGTACAGGCGTCACTCAGCGACGGTAAACTAAACACAGAGTAAACCACCGCGTGAGCGGCGGGGAGCCACAGAAACAACAAACCACTCGCTCTTGACCACTCGTCGCAGGCGGTGGTGAACTTGAGGGAACTTGCTCAGATTTGTTGCGAGACGTTTCTTAATTATAGGGCTGCCTTCAAAAAAAGACCTCGACTGAAGAGCTCTCCAGTCGAGGTCTTTTTTTGAGGCCTTTTCACACTCAAAGGACTTCTTTCTGAGAAAAAACACACGATTTTAAGTGGTGCATTCGTGGAGAACTTTTACAGCGTTAGTCAACTAAGAATTCCTTTGATTATGGAAAGCCTTACGAAATGAAATGATAATATAAAAAAATTAAAAAAGATGGATGGTGAACATAAAGCAGCAGGCATCAGGTATCGGCCAGATGTGACCGCTCCATTTCAAACACACTTTCTTCCTCATTTACAAAACTCAACATTTTGTGCCGTCAGTTTCATTCATTCAGCCACAGCAAGGCTAATAATCTGTAATTTAATTAAGTCTCCAAAAACAGCCGTGCCTTCTGGTCTATTAATGCGACCGTGTGTGAATGAACTATAGTACCTCTTGCTCTTCTTAGGCGATGCTCATCGCTCTCCGAAGAAGTCTTCTCCTTCTTTGAAGCACAATTTACTGGCTACATCTCAGCGTGTCGTCTACATTTTCCCGAACGCATTTCAGGGAAGCGTTTGTGTCTTTCCCGTTTTCCTTCAAACACACAGTCCCCATGTACAGCACAGGTCATCTACAGGAGAATATGACCCATTTAACAGCTCTGAGATCAGCCAGTATTGATTTTCTGCTGCACACTGCACCGCAACACTGCAGCCGGGGGATCGTCTTCTCTCCATCCTGTGTGTGTGTGTGTGTACGATATGTGTGCGTGTGTGTGTGTGTGTGTGTGCATGCATGTTCATGTCCCACTTGGTGGTTTACTGCGATTCTTTCAGCGAAAAAGACGGCCCTCATGACTTAGGAATGCTACGAATGGCTCCGGAGGCCTTCAGATGGGAAACTGTGCATCGATTCCCGGAGTTCGTTGCCATAAAGTGAGCCGGCGCACACAGTCCTCCGCCGTGACCTCTCAGACACACATGGACTCACACAAACAGACGTACAAGTGTGTGGACTCACTGACAATACACACAAAAGCCAAAAGCTAACAGATCCGTCCACAGTGCATCGCTCTGACCTCGACCTCACCCTCCATGTTAGTCTGCTTTTTAGAGTTCTGTTTTTGGACAGCGGCGGCGTATTGATCTGAAAAGCGTCGCTTCTCTCCAACGTGTCCCCTCGCTGCCGTCCCTCTTTAATCTCCGCCATGAGCTTCAAATTAATTCAGCGTTCCCTAATCGCCGTCCTTCGATAAATTCCATTAAATCCTAATTTGCAAAGCAAACACAGTACGCGGCGGTGTTTACAGCTTCGGGACGCGGGAGACGAGATACAGTAACCGAAAAAACGAGGGTGTATATTTTCAGTTAAATCCCTTTAGTCAACACAGATTCAAACAAACAGACTCACATGGCAAAATAAAGTGCTGAAAACACACTAAAAACACCTGGGTTTTTGACTTTGCTCTGGATGTAGGTCGTGTGGTAACAGCTGAGCCGTCACCATGACTACTGAGCAAACTCCATCCACTGATAAAAGGCCATGAGGCGTGGCTGAAAGCAACCATTCCCAGTAAGTGGACCTTGAGTGCGACTGCGGTCTCTAAAAGGTTACAGATGCACCTTACAAAGGCCAACACGCTCATGTTCAGCTGGTAGCATGTTTAGCTGGTAGCATGTTTAACTGGTACCATGTTTAGCTGGTAGCATGTTTAGCTGGCACCATGTTTAACTGGTAGCATGTTTAGCTGGCACCACGTTTAACTGGTACTATGTTTAACTGGTAGCATGTTCAGCCGGTACCATGTTCAACTGGTACCATGTTTAACTGGTACCATGTTTAGCTGGTAGCATGTTTAGCTGGTACCATGTTTAACTGGTAGCATGTTTAGCTGGCACCATGTTTAACTGGTAGCATGTTTAGCTGGCACCACGTTTAACTGGTACTATGTTTAACTGGTAGCATGTTCAGCCGGTACCATGTTCAACTGGTACCATGTTTAACTGGTACCATGTTCAACTGGTACCTTGTTTAACTGGTAGCATGTTCAGCTGGTATTATGTTTAACTGGTACCATGTTCAACTGGTACCATGTTTAACTGGTAGCATGTTCAGCTGGTACCATGTTCAACTGGTACCATGTTTAACTGGTACCATGTTCAACTGGTACCTTGTTTAACTGGTAGCATGTTCAGCTGGTACCATGTTCAATTGGTACCATGTTTAACTGGTACTATGTTTAACTGGTAGCATGTTCAGCTGGTACCATGTTTAACTGGTACCATGTTCAACTGGTACCATGTTCAATTGGTACCATGTTTAACTGGTACCATGTTCAGCTGGTACCATGTTTAGCTGGTACCATGTTTAACTGGTACCATGTTCAGCTGGTACCATGTTTAACTGGTACCATGTTCAGCTGGTATTATTTTTAGCTGGTAGCAAGTTTAACTGGTAGCATGTTTAACTGGTACTATGTTCAGCTGGTACCATGTTTAACTGGTATTATTTTTAGCTAGTAGCAAGTTTAACTGGTACCATGTTTAGCTGGTAGCATGTTTAACTGGTACCATGTTTAACTGGCACCATGTTTAACGGGTACCATGTTCAGCTGGCACCATGTTTAACGGGTACCATGCACACTGTCTTACTTCAGTGCCTCGGCGTGCAGCCTTCACATGCCTACTTCCTCTGTTTCTATGAAAGATTACGTGGGGAACCAACAGTGTGGAAGTGGCATCAATGACCCCTTCTCACCTCAACAATTTAATATCAAAGAGAGGAAACTGTGCAGGAAAAAGGAGAACAGAAACACACGGACACATAACTAAGAGACATCGAACACAGCGTGAACTGCAGCGGCCGTGAGCGGCGGCGACCCACAGACGCTATAAACCCACGAACTTGACCGCTTGGACAACAAAGGCTGCAGTACTTTTTCTTCTGGGCCTCTGAGCTGCTGCAGGTTTGCAGAACTGTTTATAACACTGTCACTCCCTCTGTTGGAAGGGGGGGGGGGGGGATGTGTAAATATCAGTCTATATGTTACTGGTTATGAGTGAATGAAGACGTGAATTATACAGTTTTTATCTGACATAGACCCCATATTGGCTCCACAGTTTTTAACGGGTTAAAGGTCCCACAAGTCCCCCAGACCCCTAGTGCATGAACCATTGGCTTAGTGTCCCCCCCCCCCCGAGGCGGTACTCCTCCCGGACGACCCCGCGTTTGATCTCATAATCACCTGGCTCAGGCTCAGCCTCAGAGGGGAGCAGGGGACGATAATAACCTCAGCAGTTGTTCTCGGGGCCAAATTGAAGCCTTTGTGGTTTGAGTTTGGAAAGAAAAAAGGAAGCAGGCAAATTCCTGGGAAGGTTTCTGATGTTGTGAACAGAACAGTGCAGTCACATCACTGGATATGGACAAAATAACGGGACTATTACCTTGTTATTATCATCATAGGAACCCGGACTCAGGAGTCAGGGGTTCAAGGTGATATCTGAAAGCAAGCAAACATTTGGCCACAACATTCTCTCACATCCTGCTCCTGGAGGCAATGATGCAAGTGATTTCTTTTCTTTTTTAATAACCTAAAAGCAGCCAATTTGAGCCAAGACCACGTCGTTCCTTTTAAGGAAATCCCTGTTTGTTTATCGCTTGTCTTCACGGCACACAGACAGACAGACACATGAATGCATGAAGCTTGGACGAGCCTCCTCAGCATCATGTGAAGTGAACACCCATCACGTTACCGATGCTACTGACAGGAACACGGTGAACGTCTGCACGGTGACTACAGAAGGACCCAAAGACAGGAAGGTGTGGCGTTTTCTGTGTGTGTGAAGAAGCCTTTTGCACACAAAAGGAAGCAGAAAGACTTTCGGGCAAGAAATCAACATTTTGACAGCTGTCAAGAGTCGAGGAGCTGAAGGTACTGTCTGTTCTTTCTGTGCTCAGCCAGCAGTGGCTCCCCGAGACCAACCAATACCAGCACCCAGAGGGGAGGAGGAGGGGTACAGTGATGTGCCTTGTGTGTTTTTGGCCTGCAGCAATTCTATGTGCACTTTATGGCACACCAATTAGGGGGTGTGGAGGAGGGATGCTACTGATATACTACTGAATACATTGTACACAGCTGTGAGGAGTGGTGCCAGTAGTGCATTGACCTATGATGATGCTAAATTATGTCACATTTTTTTTGCAGGATTTGGGAACCCTCCCCAGGAATCCCCCCCCCCCCCTCTCACCCTCCCGGGGGGCTCCCTGCACACTTTAGCGATCACGAGGAGGAGATGAGAGCGGCGTCTTACCTCAGGAGGTTGGGCAGAGGGATGGAGCCGGAGCCGGACCCCAGTATCCCCTTCTTCCCACTGAGCAATTTCTCCACCAGGGCGACGTTCCCGGTCCGGGCGCCTTCCAGCAGCTCCTGTTCCTTCCCCATCCCGGACACAAGTTTACAACGACGGGGTGGTGAAAATCCAACAGATCTCCCATATATTCCTCCCCTTCAGATCCCCTGTTCCTTCACTGCCTCCGGTGGGAAAGCATCTGGAAGGATTCCTCTCGCTGCATGCTGAAATAGGTGCTGTTGGTGCCGCAGACGCGCGCTGCTCCGCTCCCGGTGCCTCCTCACCTCAGCTCCGTGATCTCCTCCTTCTTGTGTGGGTCCGCCGACGTGCACCACGACTCCCCCCCCCGGTGTAACCTCAGTGCAAAAATAAGCCACACAAGCGTGGACAGCCCGGAGAGTGAAGTGAAAGAGTAGGAAACTCCTCCTCCTGTCCCGGCGCGCGGCTTCCAGCTGACGACGCAGCGGGAGGTGGGACCCTGCACGCCCGCGCAAGAAGCTCTTCAGTCCCGCGGTGCTCTCCTGCTCTCTACCCCGAAACCCACCGCACTGGCCCCGGTGCCTCTCTGGATTGGATCGCGTGAGACACAGGTGTCAAGTTAGCCGCGTTGCAACTGTACACATCCGGTTCTTCGCTTTCAAAATAAAACATCCCTTAAAATGGTGTAAATATGAATGCGACAGCACTTTGCTGCAACATATAACATCACTATGACAATGTCAATTTTGGGTATTCTTTTTCTTACTTTTTACTCCCTGTTTGACTGTCACAAGATGTGAGGTCATTTTACATCTACTTGTTTTTGTCAAAACTAAATGTTTACTGAATACATCTGTGTAGTATGATCTGTGCTTGCATTCTTCTGACTTCATGTGTTTTATTATGACCCATCTTGAATCCTTAATGTTGATGTGTAAATGTAAAAGGCTGAACAAACATGTAACGTCTCCTTTGTAACGTTTCTCTTTTTGCATTGCCTTCTTGTTTCTTTTATATTTTGTCTTTTTGTCTTTTTATAATTTCATTGTTATCTTGTTTCCCATTTAAATAAATGGCCTTGGCTTCACACATATACTTATGTGTGTAAGGAGGACCCAGCAAAATAAGCTTTTCATTGTACAGAGTAACTGTCTGTTATCTGTGCATATGACAATAAAAATATCTTGAATCTTAACGTTAAAACTTCTATTTTCCTCCTGGTTTGAAAGGTAAAAGGAAATGTGACATCCAAAATTGTTTGACAAACAGATGTGCTCATATTTCTGGATTCTGTTTGCAATTTCCAGCTTAGCCTTTGTAATATACAGCTAGCTATCTCAAGTCAGGTAACACAGGTAAACCAGCAAATCCAACAAACTAATATTCAAAAACCTAATTACAATGTCAGTGGGAAAAAAAGCCTGCTAAAGCCCAGTTACCCTCTCTATCTGGTGCGACAATTATAATCATGGTCCCAGATTGACTGTGTGTTGATTTTAATAATAACAGACTAATTGTAATCACAAATATGTACTCACAAAATCTATAATTTGACACAAGAACAACTTATATATATATATATATATATATGTATATATATATATATAATTATATATATAGATTGTGGAACATTCATCATCCCTGGTCCTGGGTGGTCTCTGTGCAAATCTAAACTTTTATTTTGAAAAGCCAAGCCGCCGTCTTCCGCTGATTTACACGCACAGTGTACAGTCTGGGCGTGGATGATGGTGATGCCACAACACCAACAGGAGGCAATGCCTTTGTTAATCTCTTCATAAAAAAAAGTCACACTCAAATCCCCCAGCTGTGTTTATTGTTCTCAGGCCTTCAGTTTATTCTACCACGCACACGCGCATGCGCAGCTGCCCTCTACACTGGAGGTGTGTTCAACTGCTGCAGGATTTGGAGACAGGTGAGAATCCTAAAATAGCCTGCTGTTGCATGAATGGAGAATAAAGTCAGAATATGGATGTTTTCGACTGTCCACTGACAGCCTGTGAAACAGACACACACCCCTCCTCTCCACTCGGCCCCCGGTGCATGCTGGGACACGCCTGATGGCCTCCGCTGCTTAATTGGATTTCAAAGAGACGTGCTGCCTTCAAGTGCTCCACCTCGAGCTGACATGTCCCACGTCTGAGCTTGTAGAGACGAGTTGTTACTGACGTTGCACAGCAGAAAACAGCTGTTTTTAGTTTATTGTAAAACAGAGAAAACCAGAGAATCTGGTGACATGTGCTTGAGAATAAATTAAACAATTGATCGATTTTCAAAATTGTTACCGATTCATTTTCTGCGGATCATTTAACATTAATCAACGTATTGTTTCAGAGGAAATCATTTTTGACAAGAGGATTTTAGATGATGATTGATGAAGGCTGTTACATTGAGGAAATCAAACAGCTTAGAGTTAAGTGGCATTTATTTAATATACTGCTGCAAATCAGGATTATTTTATAAATATCAATTCATATGTTGATTCTTTTTTGCTTGAAAACACATTTATTATTTATTTTAAGATATAAATGTTGACACAAACGGTCCAAAACTCCAGAGTGGAGCAGAAACTCCTCCCATCAGAAGCTGTGACTTGAAGGTTCAAGGCCTCTGCGCCTGACTGGACCTTTTTCTTGTGACTGAAACTGAAGCAGCTAAATGGAATTCAGCCATCATTATTTTTTACTCCAACATGTTGGAGCTCAGGATGACTGCAGATGCAGCGAGGCTCTGGCACAGAAATAAAGCAGAGAATAAAACCGTGAGCCAACGCACAACCTAGTGCTGACACACACACACACCTATATATGTGTATATATACATGTATATACAGTATATAAATGAAGGTGTATGCGTTGCTTAAATAAACGGTCTGTGACATCGCCATCATCACAGAAACATTAAGCTACAGTATGTAAACTGTGTTTATGTAAATAGCAGCAGAGCAGAACTTTTCCCTCACACACACACACACACACACACACACACACACACACACACACACACACTTAAAGCCCTTCTATGACTCACTGCACTACTCCAGCCGTAAAATGTCATGACCATTTATGTGCACAAAGTCCAAACACTCTCCTTCAGCGGTTCACTGCGGCTCATTTGAGCTCTGAGAGACTTGCACTTACATTTAAAGAGTTCTGCTTCTCCGCTCATCACAGAACACACTGCAGAACTGGTTTCAATTTATTCAGAATGCCGAATAAAAGCCTTAAACAAGACTCGGAGCTCGCGCACGTGAAGCCTTTGTGGGGAGACGTTGACAGAACTACTTTCTGCTTCTGCAGATGTGATGCTGAAGAGAAATGTGATAACTCAAAGTCTGGTCATGTGCGTTTATTGTTTACACGGTCTTCTTATGTATTGATTATGTTTTGTGGTCATGTGTACTCTGTGACCTTGAAGTGGTATTGAAGGGACATTCTCCTGATTTTACACTTCAAAGTCTGTCTACGGATCTCGATGCTGAAGAGTTTTCGGGCCGTGGCATGAAGGGAGAATATAGAGGGGGCAGATTCCCTATTTTTTATTATGCATTTTGGAAATTAAGTACAAATGTCGAGAATAACACCAACATTTAATTATTTGGGCTAGGAGCTAGTAGTTTGATTAATTCTCAAAAGTGAAACTTTTTTTCCCTTGACCTTTTCTCTATTGTGTCAAAATTACAGTTTGAATGCATTCTTGACATTTTTATTACATTTTTCTTCATCCTCTAATTATGCCATGCCCCATGGATGCATTCAAGCTAATTAAATTGCCTCAAGTGATGTCATTTGAGTCAGTGTCAGATGAAGTTTTCATTTGAAAAAATTATCAAAATAGATTATTTGTTGCCGCAATTTTTGCAGATGATGTCAACAAAAAAATATTGATATAATTCAGATAAATAAACAAATAAAAACTAACAACGATAAGAACATCTTGAATTTGATACCATTTTATTTTCATCAATATTTCAGCAGCTTTAACAGACAAAATACAACTCATTAATTATTATTGTTTATTTTTTTCCTCTCCTCTACAGGGTTTTGAGGGGGAGGAGTCTGTCAGAAAGGGGGAGGAAGAGGAGGGCTGCGATGAAGGAGAAACACGAGATGAAACCGAACATTTCCCCTCTCCACCAAAACAAAACTCTTCGCATACAATCGTGTTAAAATCCCCCTTCTGACATTTCAAGTCTTGAAACCACATTTGTGCAAAGAACTAGTCGCGTTTCACGTCTTTTACGGGAAACATAAGAACATTTTTCAAGAAAAAAATAAATGAACTGGGCCGAGCTAAAGTACAAGTTTCGACGGTTGCATATTGAGGCTGTACTGAATCTACTGCTAATCGTTACGTTTGGAGAGGAAGTCCCGTCGTAGTCTTTTGCATGTGTCGTCATTAGAGTGGATTTTATGTATAGCCAGGCAGCTTCAATGTGCATTATTCTCCTCCTCTTTTTTTTTTTTTAAGAGAGCACACAAGTTCTACATTTCTCTCTCCACTCTTCAGCTCAACTGCTGTTCTCTCACAGTTGTGGTTGTTGTATTTACAGTGCCTCAGTTTTTAAAAGTGCTGCACATGTTGAGTAGCTATTTACACATAGAAAAATAAGAGGGGGTGTGTTGTGGGGCGTGTTGGGTACAGACATTATTGTGGGGCGTTTAGCTGACAAAGCTGTTGAACTGACAGATATAAATGTATCCTCTACAGGTAATGAAATGCTTGTTCTGGCTGACACACACACACACACACTCAACTGAAACACTGCATAACTGTTCATAGTTCTGAAGAAAATAGTCATGTGTTGACATTCTTATACAATATACACTGTACACACTCTGAGGACGAGTGAGAGAATGATTTTTCTCGTCCCCTCTGAATATGAAAGCACTAAATTACAAGTTCCATTCCTGTGCGGTGCAAAATAAGTCTTTTTTGTATTTTCTTTTGACATTCCTCTGAAGTCACGACATTCAGTTTTCCTTCATACGTACAGGTGTGAATGAAGCTCATCGAAGGTTAGCTGCGATTCTTTTCTGTTTGAACTTGCACAACAGGGATAGTGTGGGAAGGGTTTTCTGTCGGCACGGCCATGGATATAGATCCTCATCCTCTTTTTCTCACACACACACACACACGCGCACACATCTAGTCCCGTTAAATGTCCCTTTTCAACTCCACAGTCCAAAGTGGGGAACATAAAACCGACGACAAGCATGTAAAAACAAGTATTTTTCAGTCTGAACTCGGACTCTGCATTGCTTTATGGGGGAATTATCTTGAAGTCTGAAGTCACGCGGCGGCTCACTCGCCCAATAAGCGTGTAAAAGGAGCCTTTTTAACCTTTTTCTTTGAGTGTTAAACTTATTTTTGCTGCCCAGCCGTGTCAGACTTCACGGCTGAAGGACTAGCTGGTGACTTTGAGCGTCTTCATGCGGTGCAGCAGCGAGTCCTTCTCCATCTGAGCCTCGGCCAGCGCCATCTTGGTCCGGGACAGCTCCACTTTTAAACATTCGTTTTCCTCCACCAGCATCTGTAAACAAACAGGGAGGCGTTAGTGAGTGTTTGCCACAAAAAAAGCAACCTAGAATAAAACAATAAAATCATGTTTGATGAAAATCTTTTCACATAATGTTGACGTTCTGGATATTTCAAAGAGCTTTCAGCCTCTTCTTGAAGCCTTCGTCATCGGATGTCGACTGTCATGGCAAACTCCACCCACAGTTGAAGCAAATCACCCCAAAAAACAAACCGTTTTGTGGTTTGGATCAGATGCGCTTTGTGTATCCGATCACTTTAATTATTCCGTTTGAAAATATAATACTCGTATCCTGCATAAATTAATAAATAGCACTCCCACTTTCAACAAAAAGCAAGCCAAGCATTGAACTGGAATAGCTTGGCAACGGCAACATTTGGCATCTTTATCTTTATATCGGCTTCCAGAACAATCAGTTTCTTGTTAAGCATTTTCTTTTATTTGTAAGAGAAACATTTTGTGTGCGGCTAAATGCGAATCACAGTATTCATTTTGTGAATACTTCTACTCTCATATCAGCGTGCCTCACCTTTTCTCTGGTGGATGGAGGAGGGCTGGTGGGCGGGGCTTGGACATGTGTGGGCGGAGCCTGTGCGGGCGGGGCTTGGGTCTGTGTGGCCTTTTGTATGCCGCAGACGGCGCCCGTAACCTCAGGGACCGGAGTCAGAGCGTCATCTGTCGACGCACCCTCTTCCCTGGGCTTGGTCTCGGCTGAGGAGTCCACTGTGAGGAGGAGGAGGAGGAGGAGGAGGAAGAGGAGGGACAACAGAGGGGAATTTGGAGGTGCGGATGTTCAGAGCGTGGACTTTAATAGGACGAGTTATGCAACGGCAGTGAATCAGCAACCGAAGTGGAGGTGGAACCATCTGGCAGATGAAAAATGTATTTTTCCCTCACCTCCTATGGAGAAGGAGCCGTCGTCCGTCCTGTGGATGACGAGGCTGTCCACGTGCAGCGTGATGGGCGAGGGCTCGGAGTCGGAGGGATTGTCGCGGGGGCCGTCGTCCTGCAGCAGAGACGGCACACGTTTAGTGCGCTGGCAGAAGTTTGGATGTGTGTGAGCATGTGTGTGTGTGTGTGTGTGTGTGTATGGGAGGGGGAGAGAAATGATCCACATCCAAGTTTCCACATCAGTTCCACAGCACGTCTACTCACCCGTGAAGGAACCCGAGAGAGACGGCAAAAAGGCCTTTCCATGTCATTAAACATTCAGTTCGAATCCAAATTCCAATTAGGCCCCGGTTCAAAATATTTAACTTGGTTATAGACGCGGCTGCACTGTGTGGCAGTGAGTTATGTGCTCCATTACGGCAACGCGGCCGGGAGAAAACAAACAAACAAACGGGACAAATGTCCGGCTGAAACCATGCAGGTGTACAGCAGTTCTGCAACAACAACCTCATAAGGACACCACGGGACAAAGCTTCCTGGCTCCTCACCTTGAGGTTGACGTGCGTGTCCCTGACGCTGATCTCCATGGGCAGCACCTGCGGCGCCGAGTCGTCCTCCAGGAAGTGAGCCAGGTTTCGCAGCGTTGACATCAGGAAGCTCGCCCGGTAGCCGTGGAGACGCAGCTGCAGGAAGCCGTTGCGCTCGGCCAGCGGGGAGTGAGCGGCGGCGCACGGCCCGCTCTCCAGGCGAGCGCGCACCTCCGGAGTGGGGAGGCCGCCGGCGGACCCAGAGCCGACCTCGGCGCCGCCTGAGAGGGGAGAGACGAAGGCCGCGGTTAGCGTTAGCGTCGGGATTCTGATGTTTCAGCGAAAACCTGACATTAAAATACACCCGATACCGCTATCACCTTTATATACATTATTAATACAGTGAAATAAAAAAATAAAAATTCCAGATTCTAATCCTGTGTCTGTGTGTTAAATTGCAGTACAGAAATTCCAAATTGGGTTTGTGACAATTTAGAAGCATCGTCTGTCTATATTTTTGCATCAAAATCACTTTTTAATTCTCTTTCCTCAACATTGAAATATATATATAGTTTTTTTTATTATTATTATTTTTTTTTTTTAAATGACTCATCTGCACCTAAAGGTGTGCAAATGTATGCATCTCATCAAATTTGAGTTGGAGCAATTTGCAAACCCGTACATTTAAAATTTTTATTTAACCGTGTAGGAACAAAACCACTGATGTTCGTCATAAGTCATCATCAGGACACACACATAGGCATTTACAGTTTGATTTTATATAATTTAATAATCATTCTTGTGTAGTTTAGCGAGCTACATTTAAAAAGGGTGCATGTTAAGGTCAGGTTTAAACAAAGGTGAAGGAAGCAGAATATCAGGAAGAGGAGTGGGAGAGAAAAAGCAAAGTGAGCTGAAAGGAGACACAGAAAGGACTTAAGGAAAAGGTGGGCTGAAAGAGAGTCGGGAATGTGTTCAATCCCACGGGCTCCTCGCTGCAGTGATGTTTAATTATTTCCGAGGACAAGGGATTAGAGGATTGGGTGGAAACTCCCACCGAAGTATTGCGGATTCAAAGAGAAGAATAGTTTTCTGCCTTTTCATGAAAGAGACACTCGACAAACCTAAACTCGGAAGAAGCTGAAAGCTCGATGGTGTGTTACTATATCAAGAAGGACTCGACAACACAAAATGTGATGAAACAACTCCTGCCTAATGGAGAGAAAAAAGAAAAGAGGCGAAAAAGTGAAGACAGAGAGAAAGAAGAGACACACAAATTGATAAAAGTCGAGGTTTAGAGGCGTTAAACCCGAGGGGGGAGGGTAATTAAAACCCTCCTGACACACAAACTCTACACACAAATTGAGCCGGCAAGCACACAATTACAGGCACAGGTTTTTGTAAACAAGCGAAACACTCAGCAAGGCATGAAAATGGCCACTTAAAGAGAGACATTTTCTCATTATGACTGCGAGAAGTGCGTCACATCCCTTTAATATGCACTCTGAAGGAAAGCCAGGAGAGGATTAATGCCATAGAGCAATTTCACGACCACACACACACACACACACACACACACACACACACACACACACACACACACACACACACACACAATGCTGTCAGCTTTTCTCAGATAAAATGACATATTTTCTCTCAATCCTGTGCGGCTATAGGGTCGAGGCAAATGGACGGAGTGAGGAGAGAGACATGGAGGGAGGGAGCCAGCAGCAAGGACTGAGTGACTGTGATAAGACAGGAGGAAGAGAAAAGATGGCCTAAAGAGGGAGGGAGATGAAGGGAAGAAAAGGTGAAGAGGGAGGAGGGAGGGTGGTTAAATGACAGAGGATTAGTAGGAAGATGGAGTAGGAGCTGAAGGGAAGAGTGAGGAGGAAAGGTGGAGGAAAAGAGAAAGAAAAAGAGGGAGAGGAGGAGGGATTGCTCTTGTAAAGATAGGAGGAGGAGAGGTAGCGAGGGAGGAAAGCCAGCGTTTCTCTCATTGCCTGAATCACTGGACTGAAACTGCAAAGTCTGCTGCAGTGGAGAGATGAGGAAGGAGGGAGGAGGGAGCAGGAGGAAGGAGAGAGGAATTAGACAGAGCAGTGAATGGGAAGATCAGGGGTTAACGCCAGTCTGCACAAACGGTTGCAGTTCATTTGAATGTGGCTGACACACACACACACACACACACACACACACACACACACACACACACACACATTTAAGGCCTAATGTGGCAAATAATGGGTTCCACTCACTCGATTACTCACAAATTTAACCTCTCTTTAGTACCCCCCCTCACACACACACACACACACACAGTGGAGGAAAGAGATCTCAATGTTGCATAAAGACCTGCTGCTTCTGAAGAACGAGCAGTCAAACACACACATGCGAACACACAATGTGCCTCTGCAGTGCATGCCGTCGAGCAAAAGTCCTGAGTCTCGAAATGAGATCTGACAGTAAAAACGCGCACACACACACACACACACGCACGCACACACACGGGTGGAAACAGACACGCGGAGGCAAGCATGCATGTTAAGTTACAGACGGTGAATGAACACACAGCAGTTACCTTGGCTGCTCTGAGCAGGTATTGGTACTGAACACACCATACCTGTGGGGAGTTACGGCAAGGTAAATCAAAAGGAGGGGGATGCCTGTGTTTGTGTGTAAGTGTGTGTGTGTGTGTGTGTGTGTGTGTGTGTGCACTTGAAATGACATTAAGGGATTCAGACTAGGGTGATTATTTGCATTATAGATTAATCAGATTACTATTTTTTTCAATTAATCTGATAATCGTCTGATCAGAAAACAGTAAAATGTGTCGATCTAGCCGAGTGACGTCACTAAATGTCTTGCTTTGTACAAGCAAACAGGCCACAACTCCAAAATATTACATTTACTATCATGCAAGACCAAAAAAAGCAGTTAAATCCCACATTTGACATTTTGCCATCATCAAGAGTTTTTCATTTTTTGCATGAAAACGGACGAAAATCAATCGATGGTCAAACTAGTTGGTAACTGTGGGTGAAACAGGAACATCGTAATGTTGCTGCTGGTCTCCCCGTCTGTCTGGTGTCACAATCTGATCCCGGAGGGGTCAGCTGTGGAGCATCCTGGACCCTAAACCCGACAGAACCGCTTAAAGTCTGGACCTTCATCACATGTAATCCCCCTCTTCATCCTCTCACTCTTTACTGTCAAGTAAAGCAACAAAAGCCTCTAAAAAGATAATCTAAAAATAACTAAATGTTGTTTATGTGACCGGCTTTCACTCACTCACACACACACACACACACACACACACACACACACACACACACACACACACACACACACACACACACACACACACACACACACACACACCATTTTGACAATTTCGGTTGGCAAAATGATCCTTGATAATTTCTTACGGCAGTTTTGATTATGACTTTTATCAAGTACTGTGTTGCACGTTCATACAGCATTACAATCAAATCTACCTTGAGGTTTAAATCTGCAAACAAATGACAACATTTGTCACTCCCATCACAGAGCTTGTTGTATTATTGATGGTTCTTTTGCATAAACTGCTTTGCTTCCTGCTGCATGGCAGATGTTACTACCTGACTTATTCTGAAGATGAACTTGTTGGCCTTTTCTTTAGCTTTCGTCATCCTGTTAAAAAAAAAAAACTCTTCAGGTCTATTTGCAAAGAAAAAGGTTCCTGTTTTTAACCGGCCAGTCGGTCTTGTTTGTTCTGTTATTGCAGTAGTACTGTTTTTTTTATTAGTGTGGCGATGTCATATACTACACATGACATCTATGATGTTAATACTCCTTGAAATGTGAGTCCAAACTGGAAATCATACCAAACAGAATGCCTGTAATAACTGTAAAGCATCAAATAAAAAGCACCATATTTCATGCTCAGTTGCGGAGAACAATAACACACGTTTGCAGCAGTGTGTTTTATCAGAGCAAACGCATGCAGCCATGTAATGTACAGCGTGCTAACCTCTACAACCCGTCCTCACTCGCTAGACTCCTTACATGCCGACTAATAACCGAGACCGTTTGTGCAGATTCGCGAAGAGGTGCTCGTGTGCGGGGATCCTCCTCCTTACCCAGGCTGCGGGTGCTGAGGTACTGCCTCAGGCTGACGTTGCCCAGCTGGCTGGGCGTGACCCGGCCCACCTCCAGCGCCACGACCGTGCTCTCGCCAAACGCCTCCATGGCCACACACACCGACTGCACCTTCAACACCAGCACCGACACCTGGAGGCGGGGACAAAGAAGCACCGGCAGGTTCTGTGAGCACAACCCGAGACTTTGCTTTGGTTTCTACACTTTGTACCGCACACATGTTCTTACTGTATTTCTGACTAGTATTGCACAAAGAGTACTTTCAGGCCAGACTTATTTATTAGATTATGAACACAGTTACAGTAATTATTCATCTTCACAGTGAGAAGCAGAACATTATACAAGATGGGATATGGATCCACAAAATCAATATCAACGTTGAACTATGAATATATTTGTTTTTGTTGTTTCCAAACTTATTTTCTAGACGTCTGAAAGTTTGGGTCGCTTACTGTATCTTTGGCGAGATCGTCGATGCTCTGGGAGGTAGCGCTGACGGTGTCGGGGGACACGCCCCCCTCCTGCTCCTGACCAATCACGGCCTCGGTGGCGCTCTCGGTGGCGCTCTGTTCGCTGACGGCATCCTTGAATCCGGAGATGGAGACGTCGTCTGTGCCGCGCGTCAAAATAAACACATATTACTACGCATCATGAGACGAAACACCAAAGCATGGTTTACATTTCGTACGACTTTCGTGTCATTTGTAAGCGCCGTCACCATTTCAAGTGTAAAAAGAAAGGTTATCTTTTTTATGACCTGTAACACTACTGCATTACTGACATATCAGCACAATGCTGCCACCTTGTGGTCAACATGGTTGCTTAGCAGTAAATGTGCAGTAATCATATTTTAAAAATATTATTGCATACCAATCCCGATACAAGGAGGTCAGAGGTCATTATACGCTACAGAACAGTGATGCTGGAGCTGACAAATTAACATTTGCGATTGAAACAAACAGAATTAATAGTTTCCTGACATTTGATTGGGGGAGATTCTGTATTTGCAATGTCTTGTTATATGTAAAAACACTATTTCTGACAAACTTTCCAACATTAAAATCTGTATTTCTTAGTGTCCAAATAGTCCTTATACTTATATACATATATCCATATGTGCATGACTCAATAAATAACATAACCAACATACAGCAAATAGCCCTCTATGTATCCAAAGAAGGATGTGTGTATATCTGCTGTGTACAGAATGCTTTAATGTTCGCTCCACCTCTCTCCAGCAGACTGTACGTGTCTCCGTCCTCCATCAGGTAGCTGTCTATTGAGATGTTGTCCAGCGACTGCAGGGACGGGCTCTTCTTCATGTTCTTATAGGACACCGAGAAACTGGACTGGGAGCGGTCCCGCATCAAACGACCACTACAACACACACAAGACATGGTGATGGTGAATCATATCTGTAGAGTTTGAAATCTGCTTGAGCAACAGTCAATGCATGCCACCGATTTATGATCGACGGTGACATTAATAGTTAGAGGCCAGGAAAGCGGACCGGTGCTTTTATTTCGTCATATCTGGCAGGGATTTGACACCGAGCAGAGGCTGCCGACGCAGCTTACTCGACAGTTCATGAATTAAATACGGCTGCAGTCCTTCGTGTGGTGTTGTTTAAGGTCTTGTTAGAAGAACCGAGTGTGCTATCCCTCCAAGCGCAAGAAGCGATCCACAGAAAACTCAACGGTTCAAATCAAAGTGGCTCCCAAAAGACTGAGAACACAAGGCTGGGAAAAAGAAAGAAGGAGCTTTGTTTTTCATCTGTACCGTCACAGGTGGTGAACAGGTAGACAGCGAACGCAACACTCATTTAAACACAAACTGACACGACACACACGGGGACCGGGGTTTCATGCACGCATGCAAACATGCATGCCCACCGAGGATTCACGTCACGCACGTTTGCACTGATTTGTTATCATCCAGGGATCACAATTACGCACTCGCAGACACACACACACACACACACACACACACACACACACACACACACACACACACACACACACACACACACACACACACACACACACACACACACACACACACACACACACACACACACACACACACACACATCAACACGGCTAGTCACAGATCCAGTGCCTTACATGTTGGACATGGAATAAAGGGAGGTGGATCTGCTGGAGTTTGAGGAGCTGAGGCGATCAGAAACCACAGACAAACTTCCTTTCCTTGGTAGAGAGAAAACACACACACACACACACACACCTTGCAAAGGTCAAAGCAAAGGTCAAGAGGCAGAAAAGGACGTGAAAGAGGTAAGGGAGGACAAGAATATGAAGTGGTGGATATGAAGACAGTAAATGAGAAATTACACACGGGAATACACGGCCGCTTGAAGCCAGTCAACATTCATAAGTGTGGAGTCAGTAATACTGACGAACACACACACACACACACACACACAGCTCTTGTGTTCAGGAGAGAGATTCAGTTAGAGAGAGAGACACTTCATTCCTTACACTCATCCACAGGAAAGAACAGATTGGAATATTTGGATTCAGTTATGAAATCTATAAACTGTAGCGAATGATTACTTGGAGGCCGTGTGATTTTTTAAGGGCTGCAACTTACCGATCCATCTGCTGATTGAATACTATGACTATTTGTTTAGTTTAGAAAATGTCAATCAATATCAAATTAAACAGCAACCATTTGTAATAGTTTCATTCAGTTAATTAAGCCAAAACACTAAATATTTTTTTTTTTCAGCCTCCTAAATAAGAGGATTTGATGCTTTTATCTGTTTTTAAATCACTATAGAGTGAATATATATTTTTAATGACGTCCCTTTGAGCTCTTAGAACTTTTAAACAATACAACCCGAAACAATTAATTGAAAAATACATATATTATTGATAGTATATATATATATATATATATATATAATAAATAATGGAGTTGCATGTTTTGTTTTGTCAGACAAACTAAATTTCAAATACATTCAATTGATAATCATTTGAAAACAAATCATTGTCAGTGAAGATGAGGTGACTTATTTATTTTTTACTTTAAATAATAAATCAATGAGTCAAAAAAAAAGGTTGTGAAAGCAAAACCAAAGTTATGGGAGGATAAATAAAACTATTTTGGTAATGTGTTAAATATGCAAATTCTAACAACTTCAACGCCTAAATCTGTTTCCTTCGGTACAGCACTGCCTTTACTCACCATCTCATTTATTGTTTCTCAGTGATCGTGACCCTGTGATATAAATGAACAACCGTTTTGTGTGATAAACTGAATACCTGGATATTGACTGCGGCATCTTGCCGGCTGCAGACTTGTCTTTGTCGCTCCCGTCGGACAGCGGGTCACTCGTCTCGGTTTTAGAGTCGAGTCCGGCTCCCGCATCTTCACCTCCATCCACTCCCATCTCGCCCACTTCCTCTGAACTCCGCCTCCCAGAGTTCTTAGCGAAAGTCCTCTCATCCACCGTCGCTTTGTGATTGGAGTCAGGACGTGGAGTGTAGTTGGGGACGAGAGGAGCAGGACCCTCTGAACCCTCGCCGCAGAGCAGCTGGTCCACAGTGCACGCCCCAGACCCGGCGCCGTCACTCCCCTTCTCCGCTACCTCGCCTGCGTCCAGAGTTCCTCGGCTCTCTGAGGGGGACAGCTCAGACCCCAGAGGAGATCCTGAACCCTCGGAGCGGGGGACGGGTTTCAAAAGCAGGGACACCTCAGCGCTTTTCAGCAGGAGGCCCAGGCAGACGGTGAAGGGCTGGTGGTCCGCCGGACGCTGAGAGGGGTCCTTGCGGTCTTTCTTGGAGCCCATCTTCTCCAGATCCTGCTGTAGCGTCTGCTGCAGGGCTTTGATGCTGCGTTGGAGCTGCATCAGAAACACATACTGCCGGTGGCTCACCTGCACAAACACACAGAGACCAAAGCATGTTGCTGAATTACAGGTGCAATGAGTTATTTTTGATAAACTAATATTCCAAATGAATATGCAACTGCTGCTGCAAATACCCATAATTGTAACTATTGATTAATATGTGTGGAACAAGCAAATGATTTGAATAATGACTTAAACATTATTTAAGTCTCGAACATTTTGTCATTGTAGGAATCAGTAAAATTGTCATTCTTCACAATATCTCTGCACTCTTGCGTGCAACACGCCCACATGTTTAATAAAAAAAATCTGATGAGGAATCACCAAAACATCCCACATGACAGACTTGCACATTGATTCTCAAGTGCAACTTTCCCACCACACATTGTGCAGTTTTGACGGCCAAAAGGATGAACAACATACCTGAGCACTTAAATGCTTCTGCACGTGCACCAATACATGCACATTTGCATCTTTACTTGATGATAACGAAGAGGAGGAGGAGGAGGGCAGACTGTCCAATGAGAGGGGTTTATGGAGTCCGTTACTGGGAGGCGGCGTCGCATTGGGCGCCTCGGTGCTGTAATAGTCTTTCAATAACCGTTTCTTCTGCAGACGCGAGACACCCTCTCCAGATGTGCTCCTGGACACACCCGATCCACATCTGAGCTTCTCCTGGTGCTGGACAATCTTGGCAGGCTGACTGGCCCACACAGTCAGAGGGAAGGAGTCCACAAAGGGCTGCGGCCGCCCTTTGCCCCCGCGGGTGCCTTCGTAGTCCACCCAGAACTGGGCAAAGTGCACCGCCCAAAAGTCGGCGGCGGCCGGCATCTTGAGGGCGTCCACGCCCAACGTCGGCACCACCAGGCCCCGGTAGATGTCGTGGAGCTTGGTGTCTTGTTCGTGAGCGTGGCGCTGGAAGACGGGATGGAGGAGGGGTACCGAGGAGGAGGAGCGAGGGAACGAGGAGAAGCAGGTAGAGAAGAAGGGCTGCTCTTCAAAGGCCTGCAGCAGGGCCTCGAGGTGGGTGCGGGTGCAGTTAGCCGGGTGCCGGGTGTTGGTGGCCACCATTTCGGAGGTCTGCACCGAGATGGAGCGAGGCAGATCAGCGGGACAGGAGGCGTCACGGTCGATGGGAACCACCAGCTAATGGAGCGGAGAAAACACAAAATCAGTATCAGACTTTAAACCTGAACAAAAAAAAAAGGTCATGCGTCTCTCTGCATTCCACCTCACCTTGAGCATGAGGCCGTCCACCTTGATGTCGACGTGCTCTTCGGGCTTCTGCGAGTCGCTGAGCTTGTAGATCTCCATGAACTGCTCCAGGCTCTGCCTGAGGTCGAGGGCGAACAGGTTGATCCACACCAGGCTGCGAGGATCCAGAACCAGCTGCAGGGCGTTCAGCTGGACGTACAGGTTAGGACACGGGACTAGAGGGGCGGGAAGGTGGCAAGAGATATGGCGTTACACATACTTTAGTCACAAAGAGGAGGGAGGAATGAGACATTAGAGAAAACACAAAGAGATAAAACACAAGAAAGAACAATTTCCGTTTTATTGCCAAAATAAATTAAAAGGCTTCAAAGTGATTAATGTATGAATAGTGTTGGCAGTGAAATTGTGTGAAATCAATAACGTGAATTAATTGGGCAATTCTTCACTCTGAATACTGGGTGCCACACGGCTGTCAGTGACTTAAATAAATGGGCTGAATAGATCCAAACAGGAGGAGACAGAGAAAGTCAGGAACAGTGGGCCAGGATTGTAAAACAGCTCCTGACCTACTTATAAAAGATGAATGTTTCTAAAATGAGATGCTAAGTCTTACTTGGGTAGTCTTTTCCATCGGGGAAGTAGTACTCTGTGAACTCGA
This sequence comes from Taurulus bubalis, assembly GCF_910589615.1. NCBI lineage: Eukaryota > Metazoa > Chordata > Actinopteri > Perciformes > Cottidae > Taurulus > Taurulus bubalis. The sequence goes on along the minus strand of NC_136608.1, from coordinate 14,474,980 downwards.
CATGAATGGCCGGCATCTCTGGGGGAAGGTACAAGGACTTCTTATTGCAGGAGATCATGGTCTTGGGGCTGGAGCGCCGCTGGTCCGCTGTCGACACCTGAAAAAACACACGAAAAGACGCAGAAACCGTCAACTAAAAGTCGGCGGTGAAGAGGATGTAGTCTCCGTGATTCCAAACATGAGCCAGAGTGTGTCTGCAGCGACCTGATAGATGCTGAAGTCAGCGATCCTGAGAACAACCGAGCTGGACATGAGCTGGGTCTTGGAGCTTTGAGGGAGCGGAGGACTGAAGGAGGCGCTGGAGGAGGTGTTTATCTTACCTGGAGAGAGAGAGAGAGAACGAGAGATTGAAGGATAGAAAAAGAGGGGGGACAAAAATGAAATGACAGAAGACGGAGACAAACAAGGAGAAACCACTCAGTTCGCCCAGTGAGAAATCCTTGTGCAAAAGGTGTGTATCACCGCACCCAGCTGTGCGCACACACACCGAGGTACCTGGCTCAAGGCACCAGCAGCACTGGGCCGGAGGCTGAGTGCTTGCGCGCCACTCTAGGAATCCTCCCTCCGCCTCCCTAAGCCCTACTCCTCCTCCTCCTCCTCCTGCTCTCTCCTGACTTCCTAGAGGCCAATACACATCGTCCCTAAGGGACACTGGAGGACAGAAAATCCACAGGGATGATGTGCTGTGTGCGTGTGCCAGGACGATACAACAAAAAGTGTAGCACCCCCGAGGCGCCCGTGCTTACTGTGTTGTGGGGAACTGTGCGCAGGGGGCGGGCCTTGGTGGTCTCGAACGGCGCTCTTCAACATCTCCACGTTGGAGTCGAACTCGTTGAGCAGATTTCGAACCCAGCCCTCTCTGGTCTTGGTGGCCTCGCTGTAGTGCATCCAGTGTTCACAACTGTCACCTGTAGAGGGCGGAGAGGAGGGAAATCAGTACAGGTAGTTGTGCGTTTTGTCGTTTGTTTGATGGGAATCTTTGGGATGTTGTGAATATCACCAAGCTGCATCCCGAGGTTCTAAGGTTTTAAATCCGTCTTTGAATTTACTTGTTTATAGACACAGATATTATATATTCTACCAGCATGCAAAGGAAAAAATAAGACTATTGGTGAGTTATGAGAAGCCAAACTGTCTGCTGTTGTAAAACCGCTTTATGAGACACAACAGCATTAAAACATGCAGATTAAATGCAGTGAGTTCATAGGAAGCATTGCATAGGTTGCAGTCATTTTCACGGTAAGGTAGTGTAGGGGTCGTTGCAGGATTCATACCTGCTCTGTGGAAAGGGTAGTAGTCCAGAGTGATGGAGCTGAAGGAGAGCTGCATGGCTCCACCCGTTATCCTCTTATTGCTCACTGCACCGAGGAAAGACAGAAAAATAGTAAAGTCTAAGCTTTTTAGTGAAAGGTTTGGGAGTTAATATCTGTGGTTTACAAAATGAAAAGGGGGGATTGAGGCCAGGAGGCTGTGAACCTGCCAGTGTTTTTATGTCATGTGCGCCACACGTAGATCTGTTCGTACGCTACCTTTGTCCTTGACTTGGATGTCGTCGCAGATGTGCAGGTCGAGGTGCGTGATCTGGAGGTGGTGGGACGTCTCGCATACGTCGTAGGCGCTGAACAGATTGGCCATGGTTGCACTCTGGTCGGCTGCTGTGGACGCCTGCTGTGTGCGCACCTGTTGGGCTGTGGGTGGCGCCGATGACACCTGGTGAACACAGACACACGGAAAAATGCAGATTACAAGGATTAGTGTGGGACGTTATAGGTGCTTGGAGGCTTTTAGTGTGTTTTCATGTCAATTGTAGGCATACAGAGACTTTTAGTTCAGTCAACTGCTGAATCATGCAATACTCAATTCTCCCAGTAGATGGCGTATCAGACCAAAACATAAAAATGTACCAATGCAGGTCTTGTGCACGACCTGGATAGGTGTGAATTTGTGTGGGCGATCAATGCATGTACATTTAGTGAGTGTTTGTGTTTCAGAAGCAAAAACTAGGACATGCTGAGACAAAGATGGCATCAGGGAAGTGACGCAGAGAGCGGCAGACATGGACACAAGGACAAACTATCAGACCGTGAAATGGCATAGGACATTCGAGCATTAGCACCTGGTCTTCCGTGGCCATGCTCTTCCTCTGCTGTGCAGACTTCTCCATGGCCTCGCTGAGAGACTTGGCGTACTGCACCATGGCTTTGAGCTGGGAGTCGGTCAGCACCCAGAGCAGGTCGTCCAGGATCAGAATCAGCTTGGAGGCCACCACGTTACAGTCCTTAATCTGTGTCAGGCAGAAGCATTGGCATAGACATGCATTATGCAGGTGGAGGTAGCCTGAGAGCTCCCGTAAAGGAAACATGACACTTGTAGGGCAATTCTCTTATTGTGTGAGGTATTTGTTTATAACAGCCCAACACCTAACATGTTATTTATCAGGTACATCCAACAGAATATACTTTTTTTTTTTTTACAATATGAACTAAAACCCCACAGACAGCATATTTGGGAGACCAGTTTGTGTCTTGTGCGTTATTCGGCAGTTGTGTAATCGCCTGAGGAAAACAAATGAGGTTAATTGCTTTCACAGACCGCACACAAAAGGGCTTTATGCCGCATTGTATCTAATCTCCACATCTCCAAAACAGACATTAGTGGTGTTGTTTTGTTTAAAAAGGCACATTAGCCGTTTGATGAATCACTGCTGTTGGCCCTGCAGCCTGTGAGGCCACACAGAGGGATTACTGTTCGGGGTGCAGTCTGGTCCATCAGATTTCATAAAGTGTGTGCATGTGTTTGTGACTGACCCGTCTCTTGAGAGTGACTCGGATCTTGGACTGGTTGGTGATGAGGCGAATGGGGGCGCTCAGCATCTCGTGCTCGGTGCTCTGGATGGCGTCAGCCTCGATGCGGATCATCTGCCAGCTGATCTCCTTGAACGTCAGGATCTGACCCAAAAAGGAAAGGCAGCAGCATAAAGAATGTTTTAAAATGCGTGTTTGACACAACATCCTCAAAGTCTTTTAAATAAAAACAAATAAACACCGACCTCTCCCCTCTGAGGGTCCTGGATGCGGGTGAATCGCAGGTCACTGATGCTCCAGCTGGTGTTGACGCTGTAGACCTGCAGCTGGGAGAGCTCGAAGGAGGCGTTAAAGGCCTTCGCACTGATCCGGATGACGATGGAGTTGATGGACAGGGACATCCCCTCGACCACCTTCTCAGCAAAGCCATATTCACTGGAGAGAAAGTTAGGGAAACAAGGTGATAAGTAATGCTTAGATACAAGACATGATTATGAGTCTGGCCTGAAAGCTGATATCATTTGAACATAATTACAAGTTCAAATACTTGTTCAAATATGATACTGACCCTACAAGGACCCTTGTGCCCCGCTTTAAAGGACGTTATAAAGTCAAAAAATGTCTGAGTCACAAAACTGCCATAAACCTCACACTCAGGCGGCCCAAATGGTAGAAAAATCTGAAACTGAAAAGCTAAAAATGTTCGACTTACTAACTTACTCAATCCACTTTTTTTTAAAATCTTTTTTAACTTAGTCACTGTACTTTTTTAAATATCTTGTTTATTGCATATAATATGTATACGATGAGAGTCACGTGAAACCGGAGTAAAATTCCATGTATGTGTAAACACTCATGGACAACACGCAGCAGCAAACTAGAATAAAGTATTATAAACTATAAAACCATCATAAAATGTGATCATAAAGTGTATTGAGCGCCTGACTTGACTTGTGAAAGTAGTGATATGTAATAAAAAGGAAACTGCTATAATAAAAAGACAAAATGTGCAATCTAAATGTACTGCTGTGCGAATAAAACACTCCAAAAATCTGTGTGAGGCAAATTAATTAAATCCAGGCAAGGAAAGGAGATCTTCCCCCAAATGCAAATAACTGAGTCACAAGAAGCACAAAAGAAACAACCGCAGGGCTCACCTTTGTCCTGATGCTGTTGCTATGGGAGACGGGCCATTGGGTGGGCGGGGCTCATCGCAGGTACTCATCTCCATCACCACCTTATCCAGGGTCTGCAACCAAGTCACAGGCTCAGCTCCACAGCCAACAACCAAAGTCTTGAGTAGGGCCGCACCGACTAGTTCGGAGCTTCATTCATAGAGTTGATGTTTTAATTCTTAAATTCAATAAACGAATGATGCGCAGCTTCTTTTTCTAGCCATTCTGTTCATTCCAGCACACTTGAGATTAGGCGACATTTGTATTTAACTATATGTAGAATTAGATCCTAGCGCTACGTCAAATTGTTTGCAAAGTCCAGAAATCAAAATGTATTGAAAAAAGATAGACGTTATCATTTTTTGTATGCATGTTTTTAATCTAATGAAATATTCTGCCTCAATCCATGTGTGTGTTTGTTAAATCTTTTTTTTTTTTAAACAGCATTTTCAATGTGGTAAAAGAAGATTTTGCTCTCACCTCACATAAAGAGGCACACACTTGTGTGAACTAACAAGTTATATTGATTAAAGAAAGTTGATTTAATACAATCTAAAATGAAGTAATTTAAGCCAACGAATCACTTTCTTCAAATTGAGTATTTTGTTTAAGGATTTATTTTTGGGATGACGTCATAATACAAGAATAGAAGCTCCGAATGTTAAAAAAAAAAAAGTGACATTCGTTCCAGTCTTTGTTTTCATAAAATGTTTTTCTCAGCTTTTGATTTTTCGGTATCAAACCAATATTCACAGGACCGTTGTCAGGCTCTCCATCCACCTGTTTACACCTGTTTTGTTTTAATATTAGTCACCTATTCTGCACCTCACGCATTAGTCAGCGAAAAGCAACGTTAGAGTGGGAAAGATTGAGATTTGAACTGGCGTTAAATTGATAAAACAGGTTGTTGTTGCCCGCTTCGCCCTCTGCCACTGGAGATGTGGAGGCCGCCTATACATTTGTCACCCACACACACGTAGTGTAGCGTGATAAGTCACCCTAAAATGCCAATAATTACTCTCAAATTAATAACACTCTTGACACTCTGTTGTTACCACCTTCGGGCAGTCTTCCTTTTCACACTGTTGTGGAATATTTCCATGTCATTGTTGGCGGTGCGATAACATTGTGTTAAACAGTAGAGTGACTCACACCGGATTCAACAAAGTGCTATTGTGCTCCCCTTTTATTATAATGCCCTATTATTATGCGGTCCTGATAATCATGATACATGTTTGATAAAAAAATGTCTCGAGAGTTTTTGTGATCCCTGATATGTTTGTTGAAGTAATACATCAAATAAGTGACAAACAGGTTTCGAAACACCAGGTGCTGGGAGTATATATACACTCACACACGCGACTGAGGACCACACACAACATCCAGGTTCAGTGAGAACGAGAGTCAGAAAAATGGAGCGCATTTTCCTTGTGTTGTTGTCGGTTTCCAGCGGGCTGTGCTTTGGGAATTACAGCCACCTGGGGACTGGGGCCAGCATGGCAGTCTGCCAACCTGACACCTGTGCCTTGCTCAGCGCGGTGGCCGCCATGGGGGAGAAGCTGGAAGCCGTGACGCAGACGCAAAGCAGGCTGGAGCAGAACCTCAGCGGCATGATGCAGAAAATGGCCACCGCCGAAGCCGCCTTGCAGTTCTGCAACAGCCAAGTCCAGGAGTCCCAGAAAGCAATCCTGGCTCAGGACGTGCAGCTGAAGACGCTCAAGGAACTCACGTCGACGAGCGTTTCCAAGATGGCTTTCTCCGCCGCTTTGGGGACCTCGACGGGTCCGTTTGGACAAGACACGCCGCTTAAATATCAAAGAATCCTCTCCAACATCGGCAGTGGCTACAACCCCGCCACGGGCATCTTCACCGCCATGACCCGGGGGATTTACTACTTCAGCTACACCATGTACAACAACAACTCCGGACAGCCCAACTCGGTGGTGTCCCTGATGATGAACAGCCAGAAGATGGTGTCTACGTGGGGCACCGTGGGCGAAAACAGCCAGGACAGCGCGACCAACGCGGCGGTGGTGCAGCTGGAGGCGGGAGACAGCGTGTACGTGCAGCTCTACGCAAACAGAGCGATCTTCGACGACAGCTATTACTACAACACCTTCAGCGGCTTCCTGCTCTTCACCATGGGATGAACCGCGTCGCTTAACATGTTCTGGACTCAAAGTAAATTGTGCGGGAGTGTGGGTGGTTAAATCGGTGCTATCGCATTAAGAATAAAATCTTCTTTGTAAGGATTTTGATGATTTAAATGACAATAAATGAAGAAATAAGAAATTCTCAATGAGCTCTTTTGATTGTGTGGGCGAAACTTACCAAAGTGATGGGGTGAGTCTTCAGCTTTGTCCATGGTATCTGCGAATGAAAACAGAACAGCGGCTTAGCTTTTCGGCCTCACAGTACTCTGATCCATACAGCGAGCATTTGGCCTTTTAGTGCTCCCAAAACGTTAAGCTAAATTACCATTCGATCAAAGGGACGTACAAAATCAAATTAAATGCTACAGAATTTAAATCAAGTCAAAGTTAGCCCAGAGATGAAGGAAGAAAGAGAAATCAATGAGCCTAGACTGACAGGTAGTTCGTTCCATTCAGCTCCAGAGCTCATTAATCCTCAACATGCCGCCTCTTGATTCAAGTCTGTGTCAAATTATATAGCGAAAGAGATTAAACGCTCGTGTTCACTCGCCGTTCATGCCGCAGAGCGGCTCGTTCTCCGAGAGGTCGTGAATCAAGAATCAAGGATTTGCAGCTCTAATTGAATTAGAGACACATTTTATTCCCCTCGCCTCCGTTGTAGGAAATGCCAGGAGGTGCCAGTAGGGGGCGTTAGCTCAGAGCAGAAACATTTACTGCAGTTTACACCAGTGGATGTACTTTTATTTCATTTAGTTTGTCAGTGTCAGTCTTTTAAAATGAGGAGGTGAGAGCGTTGCTGCTCAGTAACAGGAAGACATGAAGAAGAGAAGGGTATCTAACGAGTGAGGAAGTGAGATATACATCTGTTCTCGTTTTGTTTTTTTACCAACACAATGCACTTTGAGCTGGAGCTGGGCGGCACCACCGGTTTCAATTCACCAGTTCCACTGTTCACGGGGAAATCTGATGCTCCACACGCACACCTACTGAAAATGATGTGCGTATTATGGTTGTAACAGACAGTGACACAGCAAAAACACAGCAAAAAACACCTGGGCCCTAATCAGCAGCCAGGATGGGTTAAATGCAGAAGACCGATTTCATGTATGCATGTAAAGTATGTATTATGACAAAACAAATAAAGTTTAAATACATATTTCAAAGCAGCAGATTAAAAGAAAAAAGGCAATAAAGGAAGAGTAGTGACCAACGAGATGACAGATGTGTAAAGAAAAGCTTTGAGAAATTAACAAGAGAAGAACAGAGACAAACAATTAGGTCGAGGGGAAAAAAAGAAAAAGGTGGACCTTGCTCTGAATGAAGGGAATTATTTTACGCGGCTCCATTCACTGTTTCCAGGGTGTGTCAGTCTGCTCTAATACCACGACCATGGTGACCGTGACCACATCTCAGGCATCAGTCAGCTCCAGCAGAGTGCGTGTGTGTGTGTGCGTGTGTGTGTGTGAGCGTGTGTGTGTGTGTGAGCGTGTGTGTGTGGTGCAAAGACTCAATGGAAGTGTACACAATAGGTGCTAATAGATATCTACACTATCTCGTTTCAAGTGTCAGCATGTCTGTGTACAGACAGAGGATGAATTATGTTGTTTTTCTGGGTTTCTTTTCATTCAGGCCTGAAATAAAATCATGTCAATCAGTTTTGTGTATTACTTTAAAGATGATTTGGTAAATAAATCAAGTTTTTGTACTTTGGTTTTAACAATCACCTTCAAGAGATAAAGATTTAAAACTAAAAGCTAACATTAAAGAAGATATTAATACCACTTTTATGTGTTAAATATGAGGCTACAGCATGCAGGCAGTTAGCTTAGCTTAGCATAAAGACTGGACACATGGGGAAACCCTAAACATGTCATTACTAATTTGTTTAATTACAAGGACTGACGAGTAAAAACAACAATTTGTCGTTTTACAGAGGGTTACGTGCCGGACTATTTCTTGGCTCTGAGCAGTTTCCAGGCAACCAGCAAAGACAGTCACTGTCAGGCCAAGAAAAAAAGAGATACAACACATTAATTGGACAGAGCCAGGCTCGTTGTTTCCAGTCTTCTTCGCTCAGCTAAACTATCAGGTTTCTGGCATTAGCTTCATAGTTAATGTAAAGATGAGAACGGCAACAATCTTCTCATCCAACTCTCCGCCAGAGATCAAATAAGCGTAGTTGATCAAAAATGACGAGCTATCCCTTTAAAAAGCTACAAAGCCAACGCATGACGGGTTCCCTCACCCTGATGGCGGCCTTGTTGCATTCCACTCGGTTGATGGCCAGCCAGGTGGGCAGGTCCAGCAGACTCTGGAGAACCTCCTCATCCAGCTCCAGGTTGGTCAGCTGGCCCTCCCCCTTCAGCGTGCTCAGGTTGATTTTGTCCGGCGACAAGTTCTTCGCAAACCTGCGGGACACAGAGGAAGAAGACGTGTGGCGTTGAGCCCGGGAATGTGTATAAAAACAGGTTCAAACCCCCAGCTGTTAGGGTTGTTGTATTGGATGTGAACAGAGGGATTCCTGTCCAATGCAAAGCGCACGTATTGCTTTTCAAATGCATGTTTGTCATTTGAATATCACGCAATAAACAGTATTTTCTTAAGCAAGCTATTTATTCCAGAGTGAAACCCACATCATTTTAATAACACACTCAAAAAACAAATCCTATAATTTAGGGTTATTGCTGTTCAAGTCAAACTATGAGACACAGAATGGAAACAAATACTGCGTACACTCAAACCTGCCTTTATAAAATAGCCTCTCTCTCTATTTAAGCTGTATTTGTTTGCTTCGTTTCTATAGTTTCCTCAATGACAGGGGGAAGGTACAGAAGGTCAAAAAAATAGTTTTTTTTAAGTTTCAATAAAGAGGATATAAAAGACAGGATCGTGCAGTGGGAGGCACGGTGAAAGCCCTCAGTCTGACACCGTTATATGTCAGAGCTCAGGATAATTGCCCTTTGTGAGATCCATGCTGGACAATATGTGTGTGTTCCCAGAAAGGACAGAGTGTACTCGGCCCTCACACGGCATCAGATGCAAATACTCCCCTTTAATTAAAAAAGGTATGAGCTTGTATTCATATTTACAATCTCAGTGTCACAGGAAATGCGATTTATTTATATATAAGGTCTCTCTGAGCGGCGGTGATTCTGTGTGTTTATGCATTTGCTCTTTTGCTTCAGTAAATATGCTTGAACAAACAAACTCCAGTGTCCATGACCTAAGAGTTTTCTGCCCCCGCTCGCAGTCTGATTATTGGTTAATAAGTTAGCACGGTGAGCAGATAATGAATGGATTATTGACCCGTAAATCTCAGCAGACCAGTCTGATGGAATCTCTTGAAACAGATAGTATGTATTTCACATTCTCCAGCTGTCAAGAGCCACACAGCCGTCGTCCTTTGACGTGTGAAGGCCCATGTCCTCCTGGTTTTAGTCTGCGTCACGTTTGAAACCATCGGGGTGCAACAATGCAGGGAAAATAACTGTATTCAGGAGGTAAAGAACTGGAGGGGAACTAGAAATACGCTTGCCGGTTGTTAGTAGGGTTAAAACTCTTTTTAAAAACGCAAACATACAGTACAAGTAGGCTAAATCTTGTTAGGAGCTAATCTCTAAACACACACACTTACTGTGTCTGTAAATGGGGCCGGATCAAAGCTCAGAGTTTCACCGCCAACGCACATTACTGACAGAGTGACCCGTTTGTCTTGGCCGGGAGTCAATAGACCAAAGTTTTAGTATTTTACTGCCCTACTAACTTAGATATGCAGCGAGGAATGTGTGCAAATGTGCTCCAATCAGCGATGGATCGGAATCATTTGAAATACCTGATTTCCGGCACTGATAACGTAGCTTATTTTTGGAGTGAAGGAGTGTCATCTATTCAAAAGCTTATTCGTGCTCCCTTATTAGATACTGTATGTAAGATTTTGTTCTTGATACACTTATGTTATTACATTTATGTTTTTGTGACATTTTGCCTTTGTCTGACAAGGACAGTAGAGAGGGTGAGGATCAACACCTAGCCCCAAAAATAAACAAACAAAACAAACAAAAACAGCTCCTTAATGCAAGACTTTGATCAGATATCAACCGTCCCAAGCTTTTGTCTCCCGATACCACATCGAATACCGAAACTCAGGATGACTGCTAAAATATAGTGATCGTTATCAATACAAAACTAAAAGAGAACCATTAAAAAGTATGATTACGTCACTCTGTAACTGGATACTTTCGGGTGGACAAAAGGATTTATTTATCACGGTCTTATGCAAGACAATGCAAGACTGAGTATGAAAAGAAACTTTGTCCCGTGAGCAACGCTTTATGATTCTGCTGCCCGTGTTTTACAGTGATTCAGTTTCTCCAACACCTTCTCCTTTGCTGTGTTAAGATTCTTTTCCAATTCTACGTGTAACCCGTAAATTATTCAGCAATAACCGCAGACATAAACAGACTTTGTGAGCGCGCTGGTATCGGGGAACAAGACACACAAACACAAAAACCTCCCTATCGCAAACAAAAAACAAATAATATTACGTGGACGTGCGCTCACATGGGCATTCAGAACCACAGTCTGTCTCTGAGAAGGGTGTTGTTGCCTTGTAAGCAGTGAAATATTCATTCCCGCTGCTGATCAAGTATCAACCAGCGAGCCAAGCTAGCGTCACTGGCTCCTTATCGGCTCGGTCTCCCCCTGGTGCTACCCGTCGTTTCCTCTCTACCCTTCTTCTAAAAGTCCTAAATAAACCAACGCTGTAATAATGTGTTGTTGACGCGCTGTCTCGCCTCGCGCTAAATAAGCTAAATGACACAGGCGGACTTGTTATTGAGAACCACAGCAAGAAGCAGAGGGTATTAAGTTCACACGGCGTCGTCTTTTCCCCTTTCATCCACAGCTCTCTTGCCATCCGTCATTATGCCAGTCAGCAGGGCCGAGCTCACCGGACCAAATCCAGGCCCATGAAGAGATTAGGACTAGCTACTGGCTGCGACGGAGAATTAACCACTCAATGGTAAAGAAATAAAAATGTAAAAAGCCCAAATTCCCCTCGGTCTTAACCCATAACTCATGTACCGTCTTCATTGTAATGTGAGTGTGTGTGAGAATCAACGTAAAGACGTCTGCAACAGTAGGCCGAATTTGCCACGTTGTCCCTGTGAGAGCAGACTTTTAGTCCGCCACCTCTTTTCTGCTGATGTCTGTGTGGATCCCGTGAATGGAAAACAGAGACACCTTTTCATGCCCCCTGACGGTGCATTCGTGGCGCAGCCTGATGACATCAGCGCCAGCCAGAGACGAGCCAGAAGGAATGACGGCGAGAGTGACTCAAACGGACAACCGGCTTGTTTTAGCAACCAAGACTTTCGGCAACACAAAGAGACAAAGACAACCAGACAGAAAGAGACACACAGAAAATAGAGATTTAAAAAAAGAAGGAAAGAAATAGAGGCATAGAGACATCCTCTGGGATTTAAGAGTGTTTTTCCAGAAGAAAAAAAAGGGGGGGAGCGGGGGTCTGATACCGCACCACATTCATGCCTGCCAGTGCTCATTAGACCAAGCAGCAGGCTTTGGCTCAACGACAAGAATGAAGGATGTGACATTTAAAGTGGCCTCTAAATCCTTCGCTAGCTCATTCAGTGTCAACAGCAGAGTGTGATGAGTATCAAGGGACTGGACTTCGTTGGAGACCGGTTGACAAAACCAACAAACAACCAATAAAGCCGAAAAGATGCCTGTGGTAGATGTGGAACACTCAGACAATCCAACAAAATAAGTTGAATGTCTTTAAAGTGTTCGTAAAATCATGCTCATTTGTTTAACACGGTGGTGGTTGACAGACTTCACTTTAACGCAAGCCTCGCTAATGTTTTATATGAAGCAAGCTCGTCAAACGTAAACCCAATATTGTTTATATTTCTGAATATATTTTCATTGGCTTGTGGGAAAACAAATATTGTTCATTACTGTTCGAGGCAGCAGCACTGCAGTGTTTGCAGGCAGACTGCCTAAAAGTGTGGGTCTAAAAATAACAACCACCCATGCACATGAACCTTCTTTTTATTTTATATCATCTGTTGCTGTTGTCTGACATCTTTACCCAATATTCATTAAATAGTACCATCTTGAGAAATGTTCTGTTGAAGTTTGATTGAGGGTGGGCAACATGGCCTTTTACAACGTTATCATCTGACCGTCTTGCTTATTTAGTTTTTTTTTTCCAAAAGTGCATATAACAAAGTCCGGCTGTCTTTACTGGGAAATCGTTGTTGTTTTATTGATATAGCTATAAAAAAAATAAAGTGGTCACGGGTTGCTAGATGCCTGGGTAGTGTCAGCAGTCTTCCTCTTAACCTACAGCAACACAGGAGGGCAACTTATAAACTATTATAATATATGGCTGGCAATGGAATGAGTAAACATCATACCAAGAAAGAAAAACTCAAACATGTTGATGACATCTGAACTTCTTTGCTTTATAATTCTGCACAGCACTGCTCTGATATTAAAGCTCTTGGCAAAAAGTCCATTGCTCGAATGTGTTGACAGACAAAAACAGATTACGCAGCACTGATAGGATAGTTATTAAAAACACAGAGTCACCTCAAAGTTATCATCAAGATGGATTATATGAATTACTTTCTCGCCCACATATCAGCACAAGTGCAAAGGCACACACACACACATCTACAGCTGTGCACAAACTCCTACACACACGTCAACAATTCAACAACAACAACACGCAGACAACCTGTCAAAGTGAAGCAAGTCTATATTGGCAGCTGAGGCCTGGAATATTCATGAACTGGTGGAGACGGTGCAAAACTCGGTGTGAAGGAGACACACACGCACTGATGATACACCCACAGCTAGACACTCGGTCGTGACTCATGTCATAATAGCCTTCCCACCAGCAGTGAGCCATAACACTGGAAATAATGGAGTTCATCAGTGTGGTGCATCATCACACTGCTACTGCAGGACGGGACGAGTCGGACCTAAAGAGGCTCATGACGACAAGCGCGACAGCAGAAATGGACTCATCTCCCACACTGCAAAGCTTCAGAACGGACACTTCTGATAGAGAGAGATATATATATATATATATATATATATATATATATATATATATATATATATATATATATATATATATATATATATATATATGCGCTGCACACAATAGAAAGCACGTTCCCAACACTGGCCTCCCAGTCCCATGGTGCTCAAACTCTGCTGACTCAGAGTTGAAAATGGCCCCCTGAATGAGCCCGTCTCCTTTTTACCGATTGAAAATGTAATGGGTGAACTTCATGTGGGATCAGTTGAGCTACGATTTCCAATAACCAAACGCATCATTGTTCCATCAATCAAAAAACGATAAAAGCAGCCCGACATGGATGAAAACGGAGTATTGGACCTGAATGCTACACTTTCGTAATGAAAGAAGAAGAGCGGCATACCAGCCCAATCTCGCAGGTCATGAACTCTTTCCATGAGACGCTAGCAATTATCTTTTCCTTCGTCGGGGCCTATTCTGTGTCCGTTTGTCTCTCAACAGATTTGCCTTGTGCGCAGCAGGCAAATCACTGTCTACCACTCAAGGATTTCCACATCCCCCCTGGGACTGAGGATGTAGAGTATGTCGTCTGCAGTTTGCATGACTGCTGTGCTGCAGTCTTGTGACAATAATAAGCGGTCTGTACATCAAGATGGTATGGATCTCTAAGCATAAAGACATTTTGCAACAGTGTGTGACCTTTTTTTGGTTCCTTCAAAACAAATATAAACTCTTGCAAGAAATGTTGAGCAGGTTACAAACTATGGGAAAGGACAGGAAGAGGAAAACGAGAACGGAGAGGTGGAATAGTAAGTCAGAGGGAAGAAAGTTAGACAAGCCAAGTCCCTTTTGGGAATACAATATCTCTGCCACAAGACCAGCCATTAATAGCAAGTTTGAGTCTCATTATTCAACACCTGAAATTAAGCTCTTGTATCACATTATTTACCAGCTGAGCTTGTGGCCTATCGAGCTCCCTGCAAAAGCAAGACAAACTCTCTTTTGCAGGGAACACAGAAGAGACAATAAAAGAGTCTGACTTGCGTTTGGCCATTTCGCCATCCATCTATATTTGCGTGTGTCTGCATGTGTAACAGGATCTGTCTCTGTCTGGCTGTGATCCAGGGTCCCGTCGATAATCTAAACCCGTCCGTAATGCAGACAAACACGCCGTGTCATCTAATCACTCCCAGGGGCTACCTGAGTTCGACCTTTCTTCACTCCGACACTCTCACATGAGGAAAACGCAGAACAAATGCACGCCAACAACTCGTCCAACTTCATATTAATTAATAATATTCTTGCACACATGAAAAGCCACACACAAATGCTGCTTCTAACCGTACACATTGTAAAAAAAAAAAAAGAGATGCCTCAGCGCACATGTATTGGCCAGAAGAGGACAACCAAGTTAATGAACTGGAAGGATGGCCTCACTCGAAAAAGGTGCTTGTCCTGGTCTATACAAGTACTGGACAGACGTATGTCCTCTGCAAACATTAAGCGTGGCGGCTGAGCGGACATGTTGACACCCACAACATGACCTGTAGTTGTCAAAGCACACCTACAGCCGTGTGTACGAGTAATCTAGCCAGCAGTGCAAGAACTATTCCTGGCCGGTGCTGACAAGGCAACAACTGAACTGACTAAAATCTATAACCCATCTTCGAACTTAATCATTCAAAGCATGCATATCGCTCTATTGTATTTGCAGATATACAGTAGAGCACATAGGGTGATTGGATTTTCTGAAACCAGCCCTTTTTGCCGTGACATCACTCCACGGAACGACGCCAGATTGGCTGGCAGGTCAGCTTCCGCTCAGTGCCGGGCCAATCAAGCCAGGATAAATAAGATCAGAGAAGACAAGATTTCATCGCCACTCTTCTATTCATTTCCTGTCAATGTAGACGCTAATGCTGCTGAGGGCATGCACAGTCATGTGCAGAAACACTTATGCATTGCAGAGAGAGAGAGACACACACAAGAAGACACAAATACACAACTTAGGCTACGAGGACAATGAAGGGCATGCCACTCAAAGTCTGTGTGTTGGAGACAATGCAGACAAATTCAAAATATGAAAGGTTTGAAGACAAAGCCTAAACACTGTAACGGTATTGCCATGTGAGGATTTAATTAAATCACAACCGAGTCATCACAAAACACTTTTCTCACCAAGCACTACCATCTTTGTGCCTTTTCTTGTCATGAACACAAGCCGGTCCTCCTGCATACTGATAAGCTTTTTTAAAGACTGTCATCTGCGAAGTGCAAAATATACATGTGACAGCTGTCATTTCTTTTACTCCATGCGAGTGCTGTCCATCTTGGCGTTGAACACACGCTCATTATTATTATTCAACACACTACCGTGTTTGAAGGTGCTCCGTTATAGGTCAGCGACAGGTTAGTGCAGAGCAGGAAAACAGTGCTCTGCGTTTCAAGCTCTGCCGCTAGAACAAAACAAGGAAGTAGTCCATTGAAAGTCCCTTGAGGGACAGTGGAAACAAATAAATAATGCATGTAAAGCGGTTCAAGCTGATGCTGCCCATAAAAGCAAAACATAATAATAATAATAAATAAATGGGGGCTTTTTTGGTAACGCCATCAAACAGACCCTGAACCAATACCAGGCTAATTTTGCTCTGCTGACAACATGCTGTCAAAAGTGTTTGATTATGGTGGCAAACTGACAGTTATAAGACTTCTCTAATGATCTTGTGTTGTGTGTTGAGGGTCTATGGGACATCCAACAGGGAGGCACAGTTGTGAAAGAAAGAAAAAACATGAACCATGCCAAAATTGCCCTTGAGCAAGTCTGTGCAAACCCTGGGCTCCACCTTCACCATGTGGCAACACATTAATGTCAAATGAAGGTCTAGTTCTCTCATCATTGAGTGGTTTATGTTGCAGTCAGTGTGTTATTAGCTCACACTCACTTCGGGGCCACTCTGGCTGATATTGTTGGTTTACCAATCGGTCTCAACCACAAACTAGGTTCAGCCTGCTACAGCAAGTATTGAGGGATTAGCCCTTCACTCACTAGCTAACCTCCAGTGTCACCAGTTAACCCTCAGTGTCACCAGTTAACCCTCAGTGTCACCAGTTCACCCCCAATGTCACGAGCTAAGGCCAGTGTTACTAACCCCCAGTATTATTAGCTAACAACAGTATCACTAGTTAACCCCCAGCGTCACTAGCTAACCCCCAGTGTTACTAGCTTAGTTAGCTAACCCCATTGTTGTTAACCACCAGTGTTACTAGCTAACCAAAGTGTGAGCTAGTTAGCTGGGGCCACTAGCCACGTCTCGGGTCAGTTACGTCAACTAGAAGCGCAGCTGACAGTCTGACAGACAAACAGGGATGCGCGCTAACTTACAACCAGACAAAAGGGGGGAAACATCTCATAAAAGACTGCATTGTTGGCGTTTGTCTCGTTTTATAAACGTTAAAATGACATTTGGGTGTTAGCTAGCTAACGTCTGTCTAACAGTCCGAGTCCCCGCCGTCGTGCTTTTCTCTCTCCAACTCCCCAAACGTCTGTTAAAAGCTCCGGACTGACCTGGAGAGATGCTTCAGGATCTGCTTCTTGATGAGCCCGGCCATGGTCGCACAAATCCGATTATCCGAGCCGGGTTTCTGAGTTTAGCTGGCTAACCTGACCGCTATATCGAGGTTTAAACACACAAACACACACGGATCAAATTCTCCTCCCCGTGTCGGTCTTCATCTTTAAACGGTGTTCCCGCTTCACTCTCCGGGAGATGAGGGAAGTGGAGGCGGAAGAAAACAGCATTTCAGAGGTCCGAGTGACAGCCGGGCATACCACGTTTAGGCCATGTCGTGCGGATACACAGATAAAGCTCCAAAAACGGTGCCTAGATCTAGATCTCCGCAATATCATACAGCGAACACCTGGACAGCGCGTCGGACGGACGGCGTGTGTTGTCACGCCGTCAAGGCGGGGTAGTGCGTCATGACGCGTTCAGGGTCCGCTGGGGAAACCCCGTTATCCTAAAGATGAGTATTTATGTATGTATTGTATTTATGAATATGCTGGAAAACACCCAGAAAGTTATAGTTTCAGTTATTGCAGATGTTATCCTATTAATTCAGTTATGGTTTTATATAAAATAAATGTTAATTCCCTTTCACAACACAGCTGGAAGTATAATATACCCATTTTGGGACTGCACCTTTATCTACTCTTATTTCTTTATAAGTAAAATGATGTATAAACACATACAACAAAAGCAAAACACTGTCTTAATGTCTTTCCAAACTAATGCATTTGTGTACTTTTGTGTTATTACATTAAATACATTTTTAAGAACATCGTTTGCTCAGTAATCATCTTTTACAGGGAGATGCTATGACAATTAAATGTCAATGAATTATAATTGTTTTACATTTAGTCATTGTTACAGTGTGACATACAGTGTCCATACTCCATCGTGGACATGGCTTCAGGGTGTTTGCTCTCACCATAACACGCTCTTTTAGTGACATCTGGTGTTCAAATGCGGATGTTCATATGCTTTATATACATTAAACCAAGAATAAACATAACTAGCAAAAAAAACTTGTTTCTCAAATAAACGTTCGAGAAAATGGGTATTTGTATGAGAAATAAAATCTTATGGACGTTTAAAACAAATAAAAAGCACATCACATGTATAATGATTGAAATGCAGTGAAACGACTTGGACTTGGCATTTATTAATAATGTTGTCAATGGGCAAATAAAAGCTGTGACTTGAGTCTTTCTGTGCTTGGTTCTATAACCAAAGGAGTGAACAGCAGCCTGCAGCTGCCACGTATGAAAGGAGGAGCGAGCTGGAGGGAAGCAGCAGCCCCTCCCTGCGCCGGGCTGCAGAAACTTTAAACCGGTTGCAGGAAGTTTGCATCAGTCTTCAGTGTTTTGGATTCACCACAGCATTTATGAACGCGTGTCACATCAGAACAGAGTCATAATACACGCTGTTATGTCACTAACATTGAATGACAGACTTCAGACAACAACAACAATGTTGTGAGGAGGCTGCAGCGTTTTGTCTCAAGTTAGAGCATCTTTCATCCTACAATAGATCATCTCAGTGACATTTTTCTCACTTCAATTTTGCTCATTTTGATCCTGAAACATTATGAAAACTCACTTAAGTTGCTTAAACCATATTTTAGTAAATATCTCTGCTGTTGCACCAGAGATGTTTCATGCAGAAACTTAATTATTGTTTTTAAAAGAATACGAATGATGTAGTTTCTGGTGTAGAAATAAAGCATCACTAAAGTGCATTCATTGTTCTGGTGTATGTATGTACAGTGGACCCATACAGAGCCTAAAGTTTGACATGGGACAGCCCCCATCCGCATACCTCAACGCTAAAAAGCCCCGTGGAAAGACACGACGCGCTCACTGATACGCTACTGGTCCGGTTAGTGGGACTGTACTGGAAACATTCCCCATCCACGACTGCAAAACACCAGCAGCTCTCACCTCACACACACACACACACACTCCTCTCAGCGGCGAGCTCCCATTGACGATGACTGCCAAAAACAGACAGAAGAGCAGCTCGAGCGAGAAGAGCGCCGCCGCCGCCGCCTCCAGCCAAGACGATGCGCAGAAGAAAAGCCCGAAGAGCGCCAGCAACGGGGTGAGTGGCCCCGCGCACCAGGGGCCAGCCTCGGGGAGCTGCCTCGGCCTCTTCGCCACCACGGTGTTTTACATCGCGTTATTAGGCGCTGCCGGGTTTGCTGCTTTTTATTTACAGCAAGTTGTGGAGGAAATCCGGGAGACGAGCGTCAGGCATGAGGAGAGCGCGCGGCAGAGCGCAGAGCTGAGCGGACAAATGGAGAGCGTCGTTCAACAGGTAGGAGGACAAGATGGGATCAATGGGGAGAAGTAGGGATATGATGAGTGAATGACATCAGCAGGGGGTCAAAGTTGTTTTTCACCACTCTGACTATAATACATATTATATATATGAAGGCAATGCATGCCATTGCTTTTGATGTTACATAACTGTCCATGTCGTTGTTGTACTGGATGTACCGGTGGGGGGTTGGGCAGGTTTGGTCAACTGCAGTGATGACTTTGGTGAACTCCTTCTCCTCCTCCTTAAACCTCCTTTCATTCAACAAACGTCCAAAAAGTTAAAAAGAAATAAAAGTTTCAGACCCTGTGTAAATAAATCATTTGTTCTTTTATTGTTTTCTATTTTGTTTGTTGTCTGATCTATTTAGTGGTAATACAAACATGTCACTGTTCAGTGTTCACTGGCCAGCTTATATAACTGAAGTCCTGCCCCGTTTCATTCATGCTCTCCTCACTTCCTGAACATAAAGTACTCAATAAGACGTTTTAGTCCCATATGTATACAACTATTTATACACATATGTATAAATACCTATATGTACCTCCACTGCTGCAGCAGTGATGACTCCTCTTATGCAAATGTAGGTGGGACTGTGTGTTGTGTAAGTTTACTTTGGCTGGGGCTTCACTTCTATAGTATCCTCGTAAAAGTGACACTGAGGAGCAATGATTGCATTGTGAATATTTACCAGGGTGTTTAAATACCACATACGTTTTAAAAAAAACTAATTATGTGTACTATTTCTTGCATCTTTTTTTTTTTTTTTTAAATGCAAAAAGTGGATCTTTTGTTGAGATACTTTTGCACACTTTTCCAAAGGTCAAGAATGAACTTCCATGCTAATTTAAACTATAAAATATGACACTAACCTAATATGGAACAAAATGTGAATTTAATGTTATTTAGCATGTTTGGGAAGTGTAATAATTAAAGTTTAAGGTCAAATTACAAGAGTGAGACAACAGTTGAAGTTCATTCTTGAGCTTAGTAGTAGTTTTATAAAATAATATCAACGCCAGATCCACTTACTAGCATTTATAGTGAGCTTTCCACAAAATCACAAGGTCTTCATCAGTAAAGGGATGTGTCTGAGTTGACTGAGCCAGCTCTGCTACATATAGGACAACTTCATTCACTGATGAAGACCATGAGATGCCATTGAGTGTTTTTAAAATTGCAAATTTGAGGCCCTTTTTTGAAGAACTGTGAAAATGTCCTAACGAGACGATTGAGAAACTTCTATTTATCCTTCATAAGCAAAAATAAACTATTAAAAAACTCTCTGGATCATCTGAAAAATGCACAAATCTTAAAACTGGGCTGTTTGACGTTGAGTGAATGATGATGTGTCCATGCGTTCGATCACATCCTGCAGATGTTAAAATGCATGTCGTCCTACAGGTGGAGTCTCTGAGCAGCGTTGTGGATGGACTGGAGTCGTCGCTGGGCATCACGCGGGTGGAGCTGGAGGCGGCGGTCAGCCGGATGAAGAGGGGCGAGGTGGAGACGAGGAAGGTGGAGGAGGCCCTCCAGAAGCTCCAGAACAATCTACTGAGGGACCTTTCCGAGGGCATGACCGAGGTGAAGGAGGCCCGAGAGAGGGCCTTCTCTTCTCTGGAGCAGACTGTGGAGGAGCGTCTGGCCGAGGTGAGTCAGTCCATCACGGCCAACGTGGCGGAGTTCACCGAAGCTCAGGGCGAGGCTCAGAGCCAGCTGGCCGATCTCAAGGCCCGTCTGGGCGACATGGAAGACCCCGCGCTCATCAAACAGGAGCTCTCGGCCATCGTCGGCGCCGTGGCGGAGATCAGATCGGCCAAAGAGGCTTCCGACGCCTCGGCCGATTCCATCAGGGAGCAGATAGTCACCGTGAGGTCCGAGCTCCAGACTCGTAACCAGGAAGTAGCCTCGCTGTCTCAGGAAGTCCAATCGGTGAGGTCAGTGGTGCAGGAGTCCGTTGGGAACCTGAGGCAGTCGCTGTCCGCAGCCGAGGCCGACGTCCAGGCTCTGAAGGACAACAGCGCGGCCCTGGGGAGCGGCGTGGAGCAGGCCGTCGACGCCGTCCGTGGCGTGGAGAAGCGGGCGCAAGAAGAAGCCGCTCTGGTCCAGAGAAGATCGGAGGACCTGGAGGCCAGAGTTAAAACATCGGAGGATATCGGAGATTCGCTGGCAGCGTCCGTGTCAGACATCGTCACCAAAGTGGAGTCACTGTCCGCCAAGTACGACACCTACGAAAGCTCTCTAGCTGCACAGGGGCAGGCCGTGGAGGAGGTCAAATCTGGCGTGGACCAGGACATGGAGGCACTGAAAAGCGGTTTGGGGGAGCTGCAGTCCAACATGGCCGCTGTGGGCAGTGCCCAGACCAAGCTGTCTTCAAAGGACTCCAGCCTGGGTCAGCAGGTGGTGGAGTTGGAGAAGAGGCTCGCTGCTCTGGAGGGCAGCAGCAGCAGCGTCAAGCCGGAGCAGCTGCAGAGTTTAAAAAGCATGGTGGCGGGTTTGGAAGACAAGGCGGCCAAGCTAGAAGGCCACGATCAAGCTATTGCGGCTCTTCAGAAAGCCCTGCAGGACACCACCAAGACACTGTCGGGCCTATCCAAAGGCCAGAAGGGAAAGTAGGGAGTTTGAGATGCCAGTGTGACATCATCAGGATACCAAAACATGACAATAATGATTCCCAAAGGCTGTCAATTACCCACGTTCCCCCTGTTTCCATGAAGAATTGTTTGATTTCCCGCAAACTTGATGGTCGATGTCACGGTGTTGCACATTTAGGTAGAAAAGTAGCCGATGTGGGGCGTTAGGTCAAGGGGGGGAGGGGCAGAGCTGTACTGCTGATCTGTGAATTCAAAAACACACTCATTCTGCACTGTAGTTCCTTTTGTTTTTGTATCCTCTAATGTTTTGTTTTGTTACGTTTTCTGTGCCACGGCTGTTTTTTTTGTTTCAAACCAACCAAATGCAATAATAAGCTCTTTTTGAGCACTCCTTTTTTACTACTTTGTTTGTTTTCTTACAAGAATAAAAACTCTTGTTGACCTAAAGCTGTGAAGAACCTATTTCTTTCTGTGACATGACCGGTTAAAAACGATGATTCGGCGCCTAAGCTGCCTTAACCGTGACATCATGAGGGATACATTGACTGTACAGGCGGGAAGGAAAGTGAACACTTGGTGATGGGCGTGATTCTGAATTTATTGAGTAAACCTCACATAAAATTCTATTTATTGTTCACAATAAAGTGTGACGAGACACGAACTGAACGCACACGCTGAGCTCTTTCATCTGCAAATTGCAGGAAGACAACATGTCATTTGACTTGTTTGAGGTTGACCTTTGACCCTCTTCCAGGTGTTCTGCAGAAATGTGCTTCCTTGTTGAACACCTGAGGCTGCAGCTGTGATTGTCCAGAAGGCATTTTGGACTCCTTTAAGGATGTAGAGCGCCCAAGGGAATGCAGGAAACTGCTCTTTACAAGGTTTGCATAGTTTAGTTAGAAGAAGAAATAACTGGACTCTCAAGTCTTGAAACACGTCATTGGTAAAGGTGAGGAGCTTTTGTCTAAAAAGGTGCAACATTCAATCCACAATGAGCAAAAACTGCTTTAAATGTACCCAAACGGAGTTTGAAGTCAGAGGCAACTGGAATTCTCCTTATTAATCTGAAGCTCCATCAGTCAACTCATATAAATAACTTGCGGCCTAGCTGAATGATTTCCCTCAGTTTTTCTTTGAGGCTGCCGACTATTCATCAAGGATGATTGTTATAATTATTAATAATAATACGGTTGTGCTGATAGTGCGTCGACACAATCTGTTCACAAAGGGAAAACATTACCAGCCTCAATTTTGCGGCTGAAAAATCAATTAAAAAGGTGACAAAACAATTAAGTACAATGTTGAACAGGTGTCTCTAATCTGGGTGGACAGAAGTCAACAAAGGAAACAAACCAGCCGAGCAAAGAAAGGTATGTTCAGGTTCAACCTTCTCTATTTTTTGTGTGGCATTTTCAATTTAATATGACAGATGACAGTGTAGAAATTGAGAGAGAGAGAGAGAGGTGTGACATGCAGCCAAGGTCCCAAGACGGGAATCGAACCCGCAACATTGCAGTTGATCGGCACGCTCACATATCACTCTCATCATTCATACTTCTCAATGAGTTAGGGAAACCAGACCATCAGCGTTTGGTGTTATAAAAAGATTTATTTCAGTTTCAAACAGTAGTATGACCGCAGACCGGATGTAACGGCAGAAGAAGGCGGCGTTGACCTCGAGGACGTTGGAAGCGCGTCGCTCATGTTGGCCGGTGCATCTCTCCAATGTCAGATAAATCAGCTATTTCACTAACCTGTCGAGAGGTCACGTTTAAATCTCCCTCCACCGCAGTGAGGTTCGCCAGTGTCTGTCTCAGCTCGGCGACCTCCTCCTCCCTCCTCATGAGCTCCTCTGCTAGTCGTCCTATCCGCAGAGTCAGGTCGGACAGCTGCGGCTCGAACGCCCCAAAGTCCCTCTTGATGGCGGCCACTTTGGGTTTGAGGTCGCCGGCGAAGGTCACGGTCCTTATCAGACGAGCTCTGCCGCTCTCCAGCTCCCTCAGGCGCTCGGACGTCTGTTCGTCGGCGGCGGTGAGTTCAGGGACGCGCCTGAGGAGCCGCTCGACGGCCTGAGTGTTGCGTTCGCTCGCGGCTCGGAGAGCGGCCACTCGGTCGATGCTGCCGGTCAGCACATCCCCGATGCGCTGGACCATGCTGAGCTCCACCTGAGCGGTTTTGTCCTCGAGCTCGGCCACCTGAGTCAGCAGAGACTCCAGCTCGGAGCGCAGGCCTTCCATCCGGCGCACATCGGTCCTCACTGACGCCACCTAGGGGCGGATACAGAAGGACGGAGGGTCAGACACCCATTTGCAAATAGCGAAAGGAAATATTTATCTTTGTTTTACTGTTTACAACAAAAATAAGTGAATCTTTCTAGATTTAATTCAATATATTTGTGCTGATTAAAGTCTGATTAGATCTAGAAAGATGGAATCTCTTAGGTAATAATGAATTTAAAACAAGAAAATAAAGGCTTCACTTTAGCTAAATGAATCTTTCTAGATTTAATTGAATATATTTGTGCTGATTAAAGTCTTATAAGAGAAAGATGGGATAATAATGAATACAAAAATGTACTTCACAGAAAGGAGGATATTTACTTTATTAGCTATTTTATTTTATTAGATTTGTATTTCGTCATACATATTGTGTCTGATCTTTTCATGTTCAGTGTATTTGTAACAACACACTTTTTTTTTCTTTTTTTTGTAGAGCTGCAAGGACAGCTATGTTTTATAATTGATTAATAGTTTTAGTGATTGCTTAAACAAAAGTGCCACACATTTGCTGGTTGCAGCTTCTCAAATGTGAGGATTTGAAGCTTTTTTTTGTGTGTGTTTGTTTTGTTGTATTTCTGAATACGTTAATGTTAGCTCACGTCCCGCACTGTACATACTTATATTCACTTCATACACAATGCATATACTTTGCATTTTTGCACTTTCTTTATTGATTAATTTCCTAAATGAATACGCTCTGCTAATTTGTTGTATACATTGAGTATTCTCATTCCTATATTTGTTCTATGTAACCTTGCTTGCTACTGTGACGAACACACTTCCCCTTGGGGACGAATAAAGTATCCATCTATCTATCTATATGTTTAAAATCGTCTACTTGGACAATCCGACTCACCTTGTTGGCGAAGTCTGTTGCAATGGCGGAGGTGCGCTCTTCGATCTGTCCGACGGCGTCCCTCAGGGCGGTCTGGCTGGTCTGGAGCTGAGCTCGCTTCTCGCTCAGCCCGGAGGCCCACTCCTTCAGCCGGTTCACGTCCCGCTCCACGGCCTCCAGCTGAGGCCGCAGAGCGCCGCGCTCACCCCCGAGACCCTGCAGCATCAGCTGCACGCCCTCACACTGCAACGGGACACACAGCTTGTGTTCAGGAGGCGACGGTTATTCAAAGCGATCGCACGTTACAAGACATCGTTTCAGGTTATTTATATTTATGAAAAACACAGGAGGGAAAGGAGTGTCTCTGCACACAAAAGGATTCAATACAAAAACGACCTTTTCAGTAAAAAAGAAAAGTGCTTTTATTGAAGAAGTTCAAAGGGGTGAAAGCAAAATCAGATGGAAATGTAGTAAGTCATCAAAAACATTAAGATGTATTACACATCTACAAAAGATATATTCCTTCACAACATGTGAGACATCAATTGCGTGTTTTGTAAAAAAGAGTTATTCAGTTTACGACTGCATAAGACGGGAAAACAGCAAATCAAATAGTTCTAATGTAGTTTTGCATGGAAAGATACATATTTTCATATAATTTGGTTTCTTTTTATACATTACTAAAGAAACCTTAAATGTGTCCACATTGAACAAACAGTCAAATAAATATTTTTGATTGTACAATACAGTGCATGAATACCAGAGTTAATGTGGAAATCAGGGAACATTAATGCAATGCTGGTCACCATTTTCTGACATTAAACTGAGGTACACATTTTTTTAAACATTAATACTGAGCTTTGATCGCCTTTTACAGCGAATAGTGAGACAGAACTCCTCATTATTGGATTAAAAAAATGACATCATTCAGTGAGGTCATCATGGAGAAGTTTAGTCGTCTCATCCGTGTCATCTTTTTCCCACTCCTCCTCTTTTTCCCACTCCTCCTCCTCATTCCATGCTTCGTCCTCCAGAGGATCAGAGTCCTTTTGGCTGTCGTCAGCATTTCCCCGCAGCACCATGGTGAGTTCGCGGACCGCCTCCTTCACCACGGACAGCTCGTTCTTCATCTTGAGGATGCTGTTTTGAGCCTGCAGGGTGTCCAGCTCCCGTCGGATCTCGAGGATTTCGTTGATCGCTTTCAGCATGCTGTCCTCGGTCCCGAACACCTGTAGCGTCACCTCCTCCAGGCGTTTCTCCGCGCCGCTCAGATCGCCCGCCAGCCTCAGGATGGAGCGCACCGCCTCCTCCACCTGGGGGAGGTGCTCCTCGCACTGCTGCGCCCGGGGAACGTGCTCCCGCAGCTGGGCGCTCAGCTCCGCCTCCCTCTTGGCGAGGCCGCCGATCTGCTCCTCCAGCTTGTGGATCTGCTTGGTGTTCCAGTCCAGGTGTTCCTGGGACCGCTTGGTGTCGTCTCCCTCCGTGCGCTCCAGAGCTCGGGCGTTCCTCCTGGTGCTGTCCTCGAGCTCCACCAGCCTCTCCGCCAGCGAGCGGCCCCTCCGCTCGGCCTCGTTGACCCGCTCCGTGGCTCCGGCGTGGGCGTCCCGGGACTCGGCCTTCAGGGCGGACAGGTCGGCGGCGATGGCGGACAGGCGCCCCTGCCACGTCTCCGTCACGTTCAGGAAGTGGGCGTTGACCGTCTGCAGGTCGCGAGAGGCGGAGTTCTCGTCGGTCTGCATGGACGTGACGGCGGCGTGGAGGGCGGCGATGTCCTGCTGGAGACGTGCCGCAAGGGAGACGGTGGAGAGCGCCTCCTGGAGGTCGTCTTCGGAGGCGGCGAGCTGCGGGCCGCAACACAAAACAGGAGGGCTGTTTCTGTGGGAGCTCTATGGTCCTCAGTCATCACATATTACAGACAGAGCAGGAAACAATGTGGGATAACGCGTGAAGGATACAAGACAAAGTGTTGAAGGAGCACAGGAGGGTACTAGAGATGGACGGGGATGCGACAAAGACCATGTGTTCTGCTTACATTTTCAAAAATGAGCTCGCAGAAGGTTTTAAATAAAGGCAGTAGTTCCCAACTCTCTTGACCTTTGACCTTTGATAATAAATCAGATGCTTGCGACTCGCGTCGTCACAGGACTGTGTGGAGGTCTTTGTCCCCTAGTTGCTGCATTTGTTTATTTTGTTATGGGCTGAGAACGTAAAACTAACCAGAATTTCACAGGAAAAGTGAGATTTTTCTTCTTTTCTATGGAACCATTCATTTACTCGTTTCCCTTCTCACTAAACCACGTAAAAAAAAAAATCTAGCAGAATCACATTTGTAATAATACATGTAAAACTAAACATTAAAACAAAGGACAAACGTAAAGCATACGTTCACACAAACAACACAAAATAAGATCATATATTATATAGGTTTATTAAATATGTGTCGGAGACTTCTGCCTCCATCCCAATACAACTATGATTAATTTGTGGTCTAAAAACCAAAATAACTTTCCAGAGAATGCTTCACTATTACTGTGAACCACCCAAATAACTATGGTCAACATTTTATATGGGGACTTTTCTTTTATTCGAACTATATGCCATTATATATCTAATTAAATTCCATTCACATCTATTGTGCAATGTAAATAATCCAAACCTGGGCACATTAATACCAACATTTAGCATGTAATTTGGGTGAATTGGCCCTTTAATAAAGCTCCAATCAGTCAAACGTACCTTTTTAGAAACCTTCAGCACTTCTTCCTCCATGTCGAACAGACTCGAAGTCTTTCCGTGTATAGATTTGTACTTTTCATCAATTTCGGAAAACCTCTCATTCTGTTGCAGCACCACCCTGAAGCCAAGACAGAGAGGAACAACTTTAGTAGAGAGAAACAAACTAAACGTTTAATAATATTGATGCAAATGCTGTGGATGACTTACCAGCTTAGAGCTGCGCATGCTACAAGCGACAGCGCGCACATTAAACTTCTAATATCCAAACTTGAAGACGTTTTATTTTCTCCAGCGTCCTTCTTGGCCTTCGGCGTCTCATCTTTGACGTTTGCAGCCGACGTTTCGGCCACTTCTTCGCTGTGTTTTTGGGACTTCTTCCTCTGTTTTAACTCAGTCGGCATTTTGGCACGCTTCTTTTTTTTTACTCTGAATGAATTCAACGGGCCCCAAAACGGTACGAAGAAGTCCAGCCGGCTATTCGTTGCGTCGCAGAGTAAAATAACTCACGTCCCGCACAGATGCGTTCATAATGCGGGACGCTGACGTGACGTAAAGTGTCTTTAACGACTGCGCTTTGCGTGCGTTTCCGATAAAAACGATCCTTTTGCTTATCCCTGCGCCTTGGAAAAATGCCGCCTTCACGTCCTCCACTTAAAGTCGGAAATACAACGATTTAACAGAATTGCGAAGTTAAAAAAACACAAAAAAACGGACAATCGTAACGCTCGTTTGGATGCTTTGTCTTTTACCTCTAGCATACCGATGGTTTTCAACAAAAATATGATTTTTTTTTTTTTGGGGGGGGCAATTTGTTTCATCGTTTATAACTGAGTTATAATCTCAAACACTTATAGTTCCGACAGCGGACTAAGCACCGTAAACGCCTCAGCCAGCCACGTAGGCGACTGCCAGCATCGCTGGATTAATGATGACATCCTCCAAGTAGAAGATGAAACTATTAACGATTCATTAATCAGACAGCAGATATATAATTGATAAGTGACAATTTTGATAATTGATCGACGTCTTATGTAATTTATTAGGAAAAAAATACAGCTTCTAAAATGTGTTGCTATTCCTTGTTTTATGTCACTGTAAATTGACTATTTTGAAGGTTAAGAATAGGACCACACAAAAGTGTACGCACAAAATGACCAAGTAAAAGCGCTTCGGCACAAACCATTTATTTGGCATGTTTCAAAAAAATCTTACTTATATTTTGAGTGTCAAAATATGTCAAAACTTGATTATCTGTAGCTTTCTATAAATGGTAATTAAAAGCCCTATACATCATTGTATGTAGCGGTACTATACAGTTTGTATTGAACAATTACTTTATTTAATAGGGCACTCTGGATGTGTCAGCGTGTGTTAACTACAAAGGGTCATGCAACTTACACAAGCTACTATTCTTTTATGTAACATTTAACAATATTAAAACGGATCAACACAAAAATTAAAGTACAACATGGACGCAACATCAACTGAGAGGCAATGGTTCAATTGTAATACAGTACATTCAAGCAAAAAAAAAAAAAAAGCTGCCACATACAATTTCAAACAAATAATGTGCAAGAAGGTCATCAGATGACTGCAATATGAGGGCGGGATAATCAGAGATCTTTGGACTAAGGCATAGTGATGGAGTAAACAAATATGTAATCATCCAGTTGCCGATCTGGGATTCATAAACTCTAGTCCCTTAACTCTGCACAATTGGTTATCTGGAGAAAAGAATCCTGGCACAACTTTACCTGAATGCCGACACACTAAAGGCTCACGCTGAAGCCGTAGGTATTCCACATCAGAGCCCTTAACCGGTTTTTAAATATCAAATCCAAAAAGTCACACCAAATTACCAGCTCTATGTGCTCTACATACGACCTGAACCGTGGCAGTATGTTACAGCTACGACAACAACACAAAAGAGTGCTTTAAAAAGGGATTGTTTATATTCATATTTGGGCCTGAAAGCTACAAAGAGGTCCCACCACATCAGGAAATTCTCGCCTCTAAGAGTCTTCAGTGTGTGACGTTAAATTTAAGGAGGGTGGGGGCGTAAACACAAATACCAACAAAAAAATCTACAAATTAAAAACCACAATCATCAAAAGGCACCTCTTTAAAAAAGTCATGAATCTATTACAAGATACAGCGTTGAGCACATCATCGATGACGACATCTTGAAGTGTCTGATTCCAAGCAGCAGCAGCAGCAGCATTGAGACAAAAAATAAAACGCGTAGTGCAGCGGACCATCGTGCCGGCTCATTCCTTCGCTATTAAGCAGACTGCTTCAGGAATATAATTAGATGAGATTGATAACACTCCCACACCTGTTCATAGGTCACTAGTTAGCTTAGCATCGGTCTATCGTATTGGTTTAATCCATACTTCAGACAGAGTCAGGCTAGCTTTACCCCTGTTCCCAGTCTTTATGCTAAGCTAAGCTAAGCTAAGCGGCTACAGCCTTATATTTAACTGGCAGACATGAGTGGTATTAATCTTCTCAACTTGGCGAGAAAGCGAAGGCGCCTATTTCCCAAAATGTCAAACTTTTCCTTTAACTTAAACTCAGTTTTCAATAGCTGCTTAGGTTTCCTGCCATCTTGTCCTTTTTTTTAATTTTTTTATATCAAACAGATAATGAAGCTTCTGTGCCAATGAGGCCAATTTCAGTTTCCATAACTGATCGTATGCCTGACTAAAGAAATGTATACATCTGGTCCCCCACGGCCTCTAAATCAGGTTTTGGTCCCGTCTGTAGAAGAGCAAATATAAGTGCACTTTGGAGACAGAAAGGACACTTTGAAACCCGTGGGAATGTGCAATAAAAAGCACAATACTGTGTGCTTGTGATGAGTGAGAGTATGTTGACCAATTAAAAACAAACTGAATTGTCTCCACTGTTTATTTCTTTTTTTATTATCTTTTAACCTGGTCAACTAAAGGAATCAAAAACGCAAATCCATCCTTCAAAAACACCATAAACCCTGTGCTACATATAATACTTCTAAATATTTATACCCCCAAGATCTCAAAGCAAATTAAGCAATAAACTGCAAACTAACTCAACTGTACACAGAGATGTCCCGTTTGCAATAATATTGTGCTTGATCCTTCTGATTCAAACAACTGTTGTATGTATATACATGATCTAATAAAAAACTAGATATAGATGTATACAGGGTGTCAATTTGGATGCCTTCATAGAACAGATTTGCCCATGGCATTTATTTAGCTCCCAGCAGGAGTGACCACGACTCACTGGAAAACTTATCTGACTCCATTAAAGAGGTTATTAGGGCGCTGAATCCAAGAGGAGGCGTCCCGGGACTCAGGTGCTGTAGTGATCCTGGAATAAAAGAAAATATACATTACTAGAAATGTTTTATTTACTTTTTGTACGATCCAGAATCAAGGGCCGTGTTTTCCCACCTGAATCGAGTTAACGACGCCGCTGGCCATGACGGAGAGTTTCCCTGCGACGGAGCGCACTCCCAGTTTGAGCTGCGACATGTCGGGAGCACTGGGAAGCACGTTGGTCAGGCGGTACGAACCCGCTGTGCGCACAAAACAAAAAGAGACTCAGGCTAGATAATACAAAACATTAAATAGAATAAAATACATACAAAAGCACTATTAAAATACAGAGACCTATCAATGCCTTATAAAGAGACAGCTGTGCTAATGTCTCCACAGCTGGGACTGGTAGTACAAAAATAAACATTCATTTAATGGTATGAGGGAATAATTCAAACCTACTTATTCGGTTCTGTCACATGCTGTCGTATTGACTCTGACATCATTTCAGTGACCTCAGGCTGGGTAAACATTGCGGGTGCAGCGACATACGAGTCCACTGTAAGTGATTGTTTCTCGCTTGCAAGTGTAAAATATATCGAGAATACAACCGTAAGACATTTTCTCTCATGAGAGCCTTGATTACAACATTCCCAAAACCGAGAGTCAAGACAGACAGAACGACTCATACGAACAGATTTGTTCCCAAGTGGCACATGCAAGTGATTTAAGAGATTTTATGTCGTTCCCCAATTTGTATAAAATTGGTCCAGCTCTGTCGTACGAGTCTAGTACGGACAGCCTGCCTCTCTCTCTCTCCACAGGGAAATAACAACGTAATGGCTTCACCTAAAAATACAAACGCTGTATAATTATTTCTGTCACAGTAAAGACAGCACTGCTCTAACGACACAGTTGTTTTTGCTCTTTGGTAAATTTGGGGATTATGTAAAAGTGGCATCCATTAAGTTGACACAAAAACGTTCTTGCGTGAGGACAAGAGTGTCTCTGGGTAATTCAACTTACATTTAATTATATTGCTACGTGTCAGATATTGAATTGTTTTAAAAAAAGGCAGTGATGGCGCAGTAGTTTCTTACCAGTTTGCTTCTTTGGATCCTCAAATAGGTCAGCTGAACTTATAGCGGTACTCCCAGAATATCTTTCCAGTCGGGCTTTGGCCTCGTACTAAAAGAAAAGAAATATACACACATTTATTTTGGCAAGAGCCTCGAGTATTTTTTAAGGTTTAGTCCATATAGTTCTACTGAAAACAAGAATTACAGTACTTGTATAAAACATTGAACACTATGTTGACCATCTACAATACAAATAAAAATAAATCACACAGTATAACCCAATTTATACAGGATACACAACATATGGAAAGGGTAGGGTGTATGTTTTCTTTTTGTACCTCGAAGTTATCTCGTTTTCCAAAGTACATGTCAGAAGAGATGGCTTTCACGTCACCTCCAAACTTTTTCTGAGCTTCTCCAGTGTCTGAAACGGGGACGGCTTCTGGTTTTCTTCTGCCCGTGGGTCTGATAACAAACAATGATGACAAATAAATCATTAAAATAGAAATATGCACTCATCTGCAGCTATATATTCTGGGAGAAAATGTTAAATTCTTACTGTCTCAAGCAACAATAAGTAGTAAAACATCACGAGGACTCTGCTCCAGTGACAGGATGACTGTTAGATTAAAACACACACACACACACGCACACATCCTACCTGTCGTTCAGAGATGTTATAGTGGAGGTCAAGAAGAAGTCTGGCTCTGGTTTCTTGCTCTCCTTCATCCAGCCTCCTTCCTCACCTCGATCGTCCCACCTCGCGGAGAAAATATCAGCGGTTTCCGTTTGATCCTCAAACCGGGACAAGACCCTAAAGAAACAAGAAGGTCAGAATCATGTCAGATGAAAATAAGTTGTGATCAACAGCTGGGGGAAAGGCAGATTGTAAGCCAGGAACATATTAAGACGCAGTATTCAGAATTTACTCAGAACACTGTTCCAAGAAAAGTAATTGCAGTTTTTCCCTAGAAATATTGATCTGACCTAGCGCTGAAGGACCCTTCATCCTCATCATCCTCAGTGAGCCGTCGTCCTTTGGTGGGCTTGGTTCCCATTGGACTCTCCTGCTGGATGATGTGCATGTCTGATGTCACAGAATGGGACACTCCACTAAGAGAGAGAGAGAGAGAAGACGCGTTTTAATGGACAATTATAACGCTTTTCCATGACTTTCCAAGACCCCAAAAAAACAACTCCTAGACAAGACACAGCCTATAAATACAGAAGAACAGAACTGTATAGTACACGTCACTACAAATGTTAATTATTGTCCGTGATCTGAGAAAAATAAGGTGACATTACATGGAAGTTTATCGTACCTCCTCATGCCGAGACCCATGCCCAGTCTCTCGGCTTGCACTTTCTTATTCCCCTCCAATCCCTTAAACTTCTTATCGTCTATTTTCCTCTGCTGCTCGAAATTTTGACAGGCCAGTCGCAGGGACGAAGAGCTGAGAGGGCAGAAGGGAGGAGAGTTTAAGAAATGACAAAACAGACGGAGAATACAACAACAAAGACAGGAACACAAAAAATAAATTTACTGAGCAAAAAAAGAAAAAAAAAAAAAAAGGCAGAAACTCACTTGGATTGCTCCGGTTGGTAGTTCTTGGCACCGCCTGGGCTCTCTCCTTTCTCTCTGAGCTTGTCGGCAGCTTGAGCCTTCTTCTCCAGCTCTGAGAAGCTCTTGCTGCTAACCTTCTGGGCGCCCATGCCGCCCTTCTTAGAGGCCAACTAGAAGCAGACACATTTTACACAACATGCTAAGAATGCAAAGTCTGTGAACCAACATACTTACGACAAAAGATGCTACGAGTACACACCGTTTTCTTGGCAGCAGACGGCTTCTTCTTCAGAAGAGAGGAGGGATCTGAGAGAGATTGAAGAACGGTAAAGTTACATCGCCTACAGTTTAGCTGTAAATCAGATTAAAAAACAAGGTCTTTAAATAAATAGGGGAGTCCTAAAAGTGAAGAATATGAACCAACCTGCATTTGCTTTTGGAGAACCACTCAGCATATCCACACTGGGACCCTCATCTAGATTACCTGAAGAGGTTTAATATATATATATATATATATATATATATATATATATATATATATATATATATATATATATATATATATATATATATATATATATATATGATGAGCCAAATAAACAAGATGGAAATAAATACAACAAGTGCAGGTTTGCAGTTTGTGAATACCGTTAGTGTCTTCCTCCGTTTGCGTGGTTAAAGGCTTCTCTGATGTGGAGGGACGGAGACTTGATTTGGGCATGTTCAAATTGTCCGGAAGAGTCTGGGCATTAAGCAAACACACGTGGCACAATTACTAATCCACCGTCACTCTAAATGGGTATTCAAAAAGCAGGTTTGTGGATGAAAATCACACTGAAAAAAGGCAAGCACACTTCTATACCTGTGAATGCAGACTAAAGAAATCCAACTGCTTGTCCTCTGGTGTCGTGGGGGAGAGAGGAGCCTGACTGTCGAGCCACAACTGGACAGAAGAAGAGCAGTAAGACTGGTGATATGTGCACTTAAAGATACAGTATAATATATGCAAAGTGTGATGAGCAAAGAGGAACTACACAAGAAGTTTGTTTTATCAATTAGTTTACATTCTGGCTCCCTGCAACCTGCTAGCGTGGGATGTTTTAAGACAGTAAACGAACTCGTCTGCATTACCTCCGTTCCATGGCGTCTGGTCGCTTGTGTGGCTAACGACTTTATCTTGTCTTTGTACAGGGTAGCAGCCCGGCTGTTGTACTTGGTATTGGCAGCACTGGTTGTGCATCCATGTTGATTGAAGAATGAAATCTGCAAATATACGGGAAAGACGAGACCTTGGTTAAATAACGTTTGTGTCGTGCAAAGCTGGCAATTGAATCTGTTGGTTGTGTGCTGATGTGCTGCCTTCAGGTACTGACCGCATTGGCGTTGCCTCCCACTTGCATACATCTGAGCTGAAACCACGACCAATTGGAATCCAGCTCAGTGGACCTGTGTGACACAACAATCAGAATCCGTTTATTTGCCAGGAATGTTTACACAAAACAAGGATTTTTTTTTTTTTAGGCGGAAGGTGCATACATTAGACATGAGATGTTAGACGAGACAAACAACAAATCAACAACAACAACAGTGCAATGGGTATTAAATGAAGTATAAGATAAAGTGCTCAGACAAACAGATAACGTTAATGTAAGTGTATGTTAAAGTGACATGTGTGTTTAAGTTAAAGTATATGTTAAGTGACATGAGTGTTTAAATATGAAGTGTGCAGGGGAGTGACCGGTAAGAAGAAAGAAGAAAGAAAAATAGTCCTGGGGGTGACAGAGTCAACAATGTCAGGATGTATTCTTTTATTAGTCCCGCAGTGGGGAAATTGCAGGATTAAAAACAAGTAATATAAATAAACAGTAAAACCGTAAAGAATCCACAATAGCAATATTATATATACAGACAGAATACATCTCTATTTCTAGATGGTAATTTATATTATATTTAGTTTCTGGTTTCTGTATGTGTTGCTATCCTCCCTGTTTGGTATTTCCTGCCTGTTTTAGTATGTGTAATTTCTTATTTCTGAAAGTACAGTGAATGAATGGGTCCTAACTTACCTGATGAAGGTCAGGTGCACCCCAAGAGACCTGTGTGTCCCAGAGCAATCTATACACAGGAACACACCATAGGTGATGCTGGCCCAACTGGGGTTTTTAGCTGAGCAGTCAAAGCAAACCTAGTAGGAAGTGAGAAGAGGAGGAGATCTGAATATATATATAAACATATATGAAC
This sequence comes from Taurulus bubalis, assembly GCF_910589615.1. Classification (NCBI taxonomy): domain Eukaryota; kingdom Metazoa; phylum Chordata; class Actinopteri; order Perciformes; family Cottidae; genus Taurulus; species Taurulus bubalis. The sequence goes on along the minus strand of NC_136608.1, from coordinate 14,439,270 downwards.
AGGACATTTTATATTTTAATTAGACAGCAAAGACTGTTTCAACTCCCTTCCATTGCAGATCACACATCAAAATCAATACAAATAGAAAAAAAAGTGGGAGCAAGCAATGTGGTTTGTCACCATAAAGGTCCGAAGTGCATGTTGTAATTATATGGCTGCTGATTCAAACAGCTGTTGGTGAAGTGGGTTGAATTGCGGATTTAAATTCACTCTCACTCTAAAATAAAACTAAACCAACAAACAAACCAGGATGTAATTCCGGATGTATGGATGGTATTCACATTTCCAAGAGGACGGACGGCTGAAAGACTTAAACACAGCTAGCTTCAGCTCAACTGTCAAAACCTAGCTAGCTGGCTAGCTAGCTGTCCACTACTTAGCTAACGTGACATCTGGTTCCAACTCACGCGCTTTCTCACAGATTTATTCCCCTTTAAATGTCATTAAGTGGACCCACAATTCAACACAACAGACGCGTAACTAGCAGCTAACTGTTCAATCCAGCTGACACACATTACAGCTAGCTTTTGGCGTTTTCTCAGAGTGCGACGTGTCAGGTATTCAGCTCAACTTCCTTGTTAAATAGAGAGTCCGCCGTTATAAAAAAAACTCTCACCTTGTTCGGAGGAGACCCGCGAAGTCGCTTAAAAATCGCAGCGATGTCCTGCTTGCTGGGCTCTGACATTGTTCTATCTGCGGAAATAGTTAGACTGGTAAACTGTGGGATGAAAAACAGCCCCGTGTTTTCCTCAATAGACTGAATACGACACGTCAATGGGACAACATCATGGTCGAGTCCTGATTGGATGAAATTAACCCGTGGTTATGTTATTGTAGCAAGGGCTTCTGGGTAATGTAGTTTACGTATACATTTGACGCTCCAGTCGTATGCTCAGTGGTTGAGGACGTATCTAGATCAGTTACTGACAAAATAAAAACACTTTTTATGTTTGTATACATTTTTATATAAATTGCATTACTGTTGGTCTATTTAATCTATAGAAATGCTTTTAATTCAAGGTAAAGGCTGATTTAACTTTCCTAATCAACTATTATGCTTAAAATATAACATAGCTCCTCTCTAGAAGTGGTTTAGAGGAATCCATATTCTTGCAATAAGCACGGTTTACCACCAAAATTCTTTTTGGTAACTAACTAATAATTGCCAAAAATATGTGACACCAACATGTAAATCATAAGACCCTTCACAAGTTGGAATGTGAATTTATCTGAAAGACACTCACTACAAAAAGTGTGAAATTAAAGCACAACATTACACAGACCTCCACCACTTATAGGATTCTGTGGTTATGATTGGTGAAGTTAATTTCATGAAGTATATATTTAAGCTGGTTGGGGTGGCATTTTCCTTATTTTTCCTTTTTGAACTGCAGATTTGCCTCACTTCAACAGGAAACTACAAACAAAATGATTACTGATGTTAAGTAATAAATTAACTATATTCAAATTGTACTTTTTTCTTTCTTAACACACCTTTTATTTTTTTACATCTAGTAAATATTTCAACACCAAAAGTTGAAGGTTAAAGAAAATAAATATCACTATTCAAGACAAAGTCAAAATGTATTTTTTCCAATAAAGTCATTTATTATGTCGTGGGACAGCATTTACAAACCTTACTGTGCAAGTACAACCGCTGCTGCGTTTTGACGTCAGCATGCCCTGAAAACATGGCAAATTCTCCTTTCTCACCATTATCATAGAGAACATATTCATCCTCCGCTTGTGCTGCAGTTAAAGGCATCAAATAGCTTTATTTCTCCAATGATTTCATCGAGAAAGTGGGAAAATAATTTGGAGCTTGCACAAGTGAAAAGCCTGCAGTTCGTCTCTGCAAAAAAAAACAATCCTACAAAAATACTTAATCCAAACATATGTATTCAGGTAATTAAAACAGGTAGATCCAGTCATATCATATCCTAAGGGGAAAATTAACAATTATTCAAATATGTGTTGATTAATTCAATGAATATGGCCCTCTGTGATGGGAAAAATAGTCATATTTACAAATATATCAAAATAACAGATTCAAGGGATATTTTTGCCATAAAACATTCAATTACCATACAAACTGACTCCGTCACAGCATTCTAACAAGAGTAGAACAAAAGCACTTGTGGCATCATAAATTAACAATCAATTTCAAACTACAAATCATCTGATATCAATGCTTAATTTGTTCTAATATTTCTCATCCAGGCTATTTACATGCATGTATGCAATGCCATATTTGGCTGTGGTTTTATTGCTATAAATTGTAATATATTCTCCCCCAAAAAACTAAAAATGTCTCCCATAACATGACATTTAACAAGAAGTGAGAGGAATTACAACATGGAGGTTCAAGTGTGATAAACGTTTGTGAAAAACTTTCAGTGTTGGATGAAAAATAACCCATATAGTATTACAATCAACAGTAAGTACTGAGTTTTTTTGTGTGAAGATCTTCAGGACACTGTGTTGAGAAAACGGAACAATCAAAAGTGATAAAATACAATCAGTGAATGTACATTCAATTTCAATGACTCGAGGAACCAACCCACGGTGAACTAGATGAAGACCACGTCAGCATACGGCTCTAATCCATTTGATCATTCCTTATAAAATAACCACAACAGTTGATGAACTGAATGGAAAATGCAGAACCCTGAAAAGGAATGAACAATTTAAGCACGAATTTTAAAACCAGGTTAAACCCGTCACACTAATCTCAACACAAGGGCTCTACTTTGTCAAAGGAATATCAAACAATTAACAGTTATGGACTGGATTCTAGCAGGTAGAAATGGGTTCAAACCTAAAAATAGATAACTGTGTTTATAAAAAGGGTCATCTCCCTTAAACAATCCATAGTGGCTCGCTTATTAAGGCCGCACGTAACATCGCAAGACGATTTGTCAGAGTGTCATCCCAGTGTTTCGTTTTAAACAATATATAAATTCACACACATTTATTTTTGTCTACTATATACTTGAAAGGCTATTATTTTTGTAACAGCATAAATGGGATTCTAAGTAACATAACGTATCTTACACTGACAGCAATTTTTCTCTGATCTTCTTCGCCTGGAACCATCTGGAAACTTGTTGTGTACTGTCAGTCTGTGGCAAGTAACATCTCAAGTGGTCCTTTTTTTTAATAAATCGGCATCTTCTCTTCTCCGTCCTCCTCCAACACCGACGGGGAGAAAATGAGTTTAAAATAAGGCGGAGTGTTCTCGCTTCCAGCCGCACTGTTGATTCGCAACAAACCACTTTCTTCTTTCTTCACATTTATTTATTTGTGATCATGTATTACTGGATGTCTTCCACATAGTTAGCAGGATAGAGGCCTGTTTTCCCGTCCTTAAGTCGGCCTCTGCACCAACCCTGATCATCTTCTTCTCCAATTTTGGTTAATTCTTCCCCTGGAGGGAGGAGGAGGAGGAAGGGATGAGTATTTGTTTTTGTAGTCTCGGAATTTTTGAGTCTTTCACACCACCAACCTGCTTTGAAGGTCAGCTCGTCCTGCTCCTGCCCGTCATAGTCGTAGAGGGCTTTGACAGCCACAGATACGACCGGAGAAGCCGGCTCATCTTCGAATGGATTCCCGTCGCCGTTGGTGGAGAAGGGGTTCCCACCTGTGTCTTCATCCGACCAGTCCGGAGTCTTCTCCATGCTGCTCGCGCTGGACGGACGGACAAAAGAGACACTTAGAAAAATGTATTTTCACGCTCATCTCGGGGCCTTTTACGCAGCGACGGGACAATCCAGCATGCCAGGCAGGCGTAAGCAGCGACCAAAATTAGTTCGAAAAGTGAGAAAAATAAATACAACAACGGGGAACGTTAAGTCAAACACAAAAAAAGCCAAAAGTGTATTTCAAAATCCAGTGACAGCTTTGAGATTCATCCGGAAAACATCCTCCTCTCCGTCCTAAACGAGTGCAAAGCATGCTGTCTTTTGGCATCGATGCTACAAAGCAAGCGTTTGGTTCAGGCAGCATGACGAATGATTCAAAAGTCACTTTAAGATCAACAGCTTTGCACAATGCAACACAACACACAGACAGACAAATACAGCAACAGGAGACCAAGCAAGACAAATCATTGTTGTGAATGCATGATTTGAGTTTAACCGGAACGGCCAACAGAGGGAGCCACCTAAACACCAGAAAGAACTCGGCTCTGGCAAAGTTATAAGTTAAAAAACAATAAAAACACCCCCCACACGTGTAAAGTATTTACAGTCAGACCTGTCACCAATGTCTTTAATTGAAACATTGGTTTACCTGTTCTTTTTGTGTGTTGATTTATGGAAAAATTCCCATGTGTATCTTAATAGATTTGTATGTACACTTCTTTTGAAGTTATACAGCATGTAAATTGTTTGAGAAAACTGATATTGCAGACCAATATGTGTGTCAACACTCAGATCTGACTGTAAGATATCACATGCGGCCCTATGTGATGTTCGGCAAGACATGACGACGGCACTGTAAGAAGCGAAGGCTTTGTGTGCCCGCGTTCCAGCGACCATGCAGAGCAACACAACACACTGCCACCTGAGGGAGGAGAGAGGGACGTGAGGAGGAAGAAGGGATCAAAGTAACCGAGACAAAAGAAATGGCGCCGAGAGCGAGAGACGCGGCGCGATCGGCGATCCGCGACACAGAGATAGAAACAAGAAGAAAAAAAAGGGGCAGCGAGGTTGTGGGTGGGCGGAGTGTTTCTCCTCTGTTCACCAACGTTTTTATCTCCTCTTTATTCACACTGATGTGGTTGACTGTGGTCTGCTGCTCCGCGGCCGTCTCCTCCTCCTCTGCCGCCTCCGCCTCCTCCTCCTCATCATCATCCTCCACCTCATCTTCATCAAAAGGGTTTATGCCCACTGGTGCTGTGTTAGTGGGCACGGTCAGGCTGACAGCATGGGACACAGTGAGAGATCGGTTGTTGCATTGCACACACAGACAGGAAGACACACCTGTGACAACACGCGGCCTGTAGGCATGCTTAAATGTTAGCATACCCGGCTAACGAGTGTACGTCCTACAGTAGTGGCCAAGGAGCCAAGGGGCCAGGCATTGTGGCTTTATTTCTAGATGGATGACCCAGTAATTATTGTATTTTTATGTCATAATGAACCTGAGTAACATCAACAAAGTCGTACAAACTGTGTTTTAGACTAAACTGATTGTTTTTTTGAAAAGTGATGTTCGTCATAATTAACACAAAGCTATAAAAACATCAATAAGAAACATCAAACACATAATTGTCAGCTCTGGTTTGTGTGGGCGCTAAATCTCTCTGAAGACGTCACATGGCGGCTGTTTACTTCCTCCTATTGTCACTTTCCGCATCAAGGAACAAACCCTGCAAATAGCCCTCCATCTGCATCGGAGGAAACACAGGGTTTCTACTCCCTGTTTACTGAATTACTGGACCGTGAACAGCTGTGGGTATCAGTTGGCCCTCGAGTGTGAAGCGGAGAAGCAGAGAACGCCTTTGTTTGCATAGTCATGCCATGGTCTCCCTCTCTATATCTGAGCCGCAGGAGTTATTACACCAAACACCGCTCGACTGGGAGTCTGGCACAATGTAACTTTGGATGGTTTCAGTCAACAAACAAACCCCGCCTTACTACTACGATTCAACGTATTCAAAGAGCTCTATTACCGTAGCTTCAGACAATCAAAAAAAAGGTAAATATGTGACCCAAATGAGGGCTGGCTTTCTCATGCTAATATAAAAAAAACAACACTTAAACTACCTTCAATCCAGATACGTCTGTTTTCAACCCTCAGAGCTCCAACCTATACAGCCCTCGTTCATAAACAAACCCTCCCAGTCACGCCCAAAGATGAAGGAAAGTAAATGAAAACAGTGTGCTGTAAATGCTGGATGGGGGAGAGGCAGTCAACAGTCCCAAGTTAAGGGGTCAAATGCTTTCCGTGCTTGACATTCCCTTTGTTGACTCCTCTACGCACTCCTCAGGATTTCTGCAGACACACCGCTTCCTACCGATGTCTGAACACAAGACAGGAAACTCACGACTAACCCCATCTTAAAATTTGGAACAACAGATCTCACACACACACACACACACACACACACACACACACACACACACACACACACACACACACACACACACACACACACACACACACACACACACACACACACATAGCGACTTGCTCATCTGTGTAAAACTTGTATTTGCTTTTTTCGCCGCGTTGACGGACGCATGAGAAGTTTTTACCTCATCTCATGTTTGTTGTCGTTTCTATGAACCACTGTTGTGTCCTTGGCGCTGTTGCCACAACACCGGAGACACATCTCTCCGCAGGCACAACTAAGTTCTTATCTTATCTCGTCTTAAAAACAATTACATCGTGCCATTAAAAACTGCCACTCGAACACGGAGAGCCTCTAAACCTTCACAGAGGAGCCCTGTTCTTAAGTCTTCTTGCTCAAATCTAATACACGCCTGTGAAATGCTCTTTTCCTCCCGTGAAAATGAGTTATTTAGCGAAACTTTCGTTCCCTTTTGTCGCAAACTTGCTCAATCCAAGTGCAGGTGTTTGCCTTGAACACAAATGGGGCTTCTTTGAACTTCCCAGAAATATAAAATGCCATAAAAGTCTCTGTGTGTATTTATTTCCACATTACTTTTTGGCTTGCTTTCAACTATGTACCAGCCGACTCAAAGTCTTGCGGGGATGAATTCTTTCCCAACAAACTATGACAAAGTGTTTACTGTTGCCGTGGGAACGGCTGTACACCTAGCCGTCACTCCCGGACCTTCCCCGGTGTATCATTTCACAAGCATTCCTCGAGAGGAAAACGCCATGTGTGGTGCGCTGGGTTATCTCTGATGTGGGGAGTTTGGATGAGGAAGACAGAGAGTAAAGTGTGTGTGTTATGAACTCTTGCTGCCTTTACTGTGTGTCTGTTAGAGACAGAAATAGCTGATCAGATATCTACCTGCTGCTGGTCTTGGCAGGCTGGACCGGCTGGTCTGACCCAGTTTGGCTGATGCCCGTCAGTGTGACGCCCTCCGAGGGCTTTTTCTTTTCTCGTCTGCTGAGGGTTCGGTTCAGGTCTACGGACCAGTCCTGGATAGACAAACACACACACACACACATTAGAGTCAAGTATTACTGTGCCAAACTTGGTGAGTTTCGTTCAAAACATGCTTTCCCAGCGAGAAAGAAAGTGGAAGATCAAGTCCCAGGCACGTACACAGCACTGTACACACACTTCAACGTTTCACAGGCCGTGACACGGACTCGGGATTGCGAAACTCTACATGCGCGATGAGTGTTTATACTGCGCGGTGTAGGCCTGATAAGACGGGAGACACAACCATGTACAGAATCCATCACCTGTTGGAAGAAACACAGCACCGAGGAGTCTCCCCTCCACCAGAGGCTAACCAGGGAGAGAGGCGCAACACCATAACAGCAACACATATAGAAAAGAAATTAGCTTTTAAATCACATTTAATTAAGATTTATTTTTGACCCACAAATGACTGGTTCTTGATTTATATTCCCAGGATAAATCACGACATGGCTGTGCGATATCAATCTTGTGTTGGAGCAAGTTTGACCTCTGAGATTTACAAAGTCCCCCCGTCCGACACCTCTGACTCATCAGGCCTCTCAACCCTTTAAAGATCAGGAGGTCTTCCTGTCTGGCTCGTGTTCCCTGAGACTCTGACATGGCTGAGCCGTGGTGGCATCGCGTGACGTACTGCAGGGTTCACATGGACAGAATGATGACCGGAGGGGCCACAGACGGGTCAGAGTTCAAAAGGTGAGAAAGAATAGAGAGTCTGTGCTGTGGAAATAGGAGGAAAGAGTAATTCTAGATGTAATGATGCCCAGGAAAAGGTACGTAAACATCCTGTTGTTCTCAGGTAGAGGGAACTGAGGAGGAGGACTATACTTTGGTGGGGACATTGCTGTCGGACATGTCTGCATATACCAAGTGCATCGGTGTCTTAATATCCTGATACAAACACAACCACCTCAAGCACACACAGAGATAGAAGGAGTAAGGAGTGAGCATGTTATTGGAAAAAAAAAAAAAATGAAAAAAGAACTCCCTCCCATGGCTGTTGTGAAAAGAAGAACAGCCCTCCCACGCAGAACTCACTAAAATGGACCTTCTTTTAAAGGTGCGAGGATGGGACCGGTCCAAATTCTGTCAGACATGAGGAAAGGGAAGCAGGTGTGGAAAAAGGTCAGTGTGGACAACACAGTCGAATCATAAAGCTGTGGAGTAGAAGCTGCAAGCTGCAGAAACGTTAAGTTTGTGAACGTATAATTACTTGCAACCGCAAATTACCCAAGGGATTACTTCTTTAATAACGACATGAACTAAAGAGCCAGTGGCTTGCAGAATATTTGGATATCTACCCAGTTGGAGCCGTCTAACAGGTTATGTGTCACTCCTTTTTTGTTGTGTGTGTTCATGTCATAGACTTATTCTTTTCTCCAAAAAAGCTTTCTGAAACCAAGCTTTACTCAGATTTGAAAAACCGCCTGGTAGTGATGAAAGTGAAAGAAGGCGCCGCATTGTGGGGTTAACAGCCGTGTCTGCAATAGCTCTCAAAAGAACTATAAATTGTAGCATCGCGAGCGCTTTCTTTGCTTTCACGTCCTCTTTTTCTTATTTCCCCTCCTGTTGGGAAGATGCCATAAAGCAAATTCCTCAATGCCACTCTGTCTGCTGGGAAAAGATTTACTCCCCCCCCCTGCTGCCAAACAGCATACGTCAACGACAAAAATGACACTGGGCATGAACTTCGGCTCGAGCTACGCGTAACATTGTAAAAAGCTATTGCAATACCGCCTTCGACGTATTGTCACCACAGTATTAGTCAATTTCCACTGCTCTCTGTACTGGTTGGTCCTATAATCGGACCTGGGAGAGCCCCTTCTCTTTTCTTCTACTCTTTTATTAGTATAAATCAAGGTTGTAATACCTCAAACTGGGGCCAGTTCATCGGCATGCCGGGGCCCTGATTGGACCGGAACCATTTCAAGTCGTCTTCTACGTCAGTAGCAGAGATTGTGTCTTCCAGCGTCTGGTAGATTGTCTGGAATCTATGGAGGCAATATTTGATTTTTTTTTCTAGGTAAGAAGCATCTTTCACGGCTTTGTTCATGAGTTCATTTCAGACATTAAATGATTGGAGAAGAGCCACCAGTGTGACTGTCCTGTGTCTGACCTGTGATTGGTTGAGAGATCCAGGTGCTGTTTGACCTCCAGCAGCAGCTCTCTGAAGAAGCAGATCCGCTTGTCTTCAAACTGCTGCCACTGCTCAAACACCTGCTCCATGTTCTCCATATACTGAGGGGTCAACTTGTCGAGTTCTTCCAGGGATTTCTGATAGCGTTCTTTAGTCTGGGAGGAAGGGAGGGATGAGGTGAAGGAGGGCAATTCGAACATTATACAAAATGACCTCTACCAGAGCTGTTGTACTTTTTTTAAGCGGATTGTGGTTTTACTCGAGTTACGAAATAAACATCCAAAGCATACAGGACCCATCATGAAAAATACCAGCTGAAGGAAAGAAAACCTGCAGCTAACAAGGAATAAGGGAGTGTAGCTCTGCCAGTCTGAACAGACGACTACAAGCAGCCCAGCATAGACCTAACTACAAAGTTTGATGCAAGAATATTGAGCAATACCTTTAGGAACTGTTCTAGAACAAAAAAAACACAATCTTGACACTCAACCTCGTCTATTTCCAAAGGTAGCCCTACCTTCTGAACCTCCTGCTGACACTTCTCCACCTTTTCCTGGAGCTTCTTTTGGGCTTCAGGGTTGTTGTTGCTCTCCAGTTTGCTGTTGTTCTCCCTGCTGGCTGCCAGCTTCTCTTCTTTACAGGCAGAGTGGTAAGACTTCTTTATTGTCTCCATCTGTGGATTCAACGGACAAGATAAAAATACAGGCAATAGCGCCGGCCCTTTAAGGTAACTCAGAGCAAACTAACCGGTGAGGTGTGACAAGAGAAGTCGAAGTTTGATGTGTGAATGAGGGATTTAAGTACAAGTTACAACTATTTTTGTTTTGTTTTTTGGGATTAAGTTGTTGAAAAAGTCAAAAAGTATTACATTTTCAACAAAAATAACACATTTTAATAAGGTCATTGTTGAAGAAGTCTTCCAGGAAATGAGACTTGATTTTCTCTTTGTTAATAAGGTTGATGAACACACCTAAACGTGTGTCATGTCGTCATTTTAGGAATCATTACGACTCACATCCTACTGAGAGAAACGTATTTGTTATTTGAGGCTCAGGACACATTTATTTTATATATTTTATATACAGAAGCCAACTCATGTGAGGGAGGCAACATGGAAACACTGATGCCTGATACGTTTGATATGTATTGCATTTAACAACTCATCTAATCTATCACTTTGTTTATATTTAAACTCCACCAGATAGGAATTATGGACGCAAACTCATCCATTGCGGCTTTATCTGAAGAGTGTCTCGGGCTGTGCCCTGAGGCCAGAGCGGTCACGTGACCAAACCATGAGGTCATAAGTAGAGGAGAGCAGCCGGTCTAATTTGATATAGCAGGCGCGTCAATCCAATAAAACCCACGAGGACTATGAGTCGAATACTGTGTCCCGTTCAGAATGCATGAGTCTATTATTGACCAGGTCCCCCATGTCAGCTACTCAGTTAATTAGCCCAATTTCCTCTCTGCTCTCTGTCCCCGTCTGCCTGGTCAATCAATAAAGCACTCGGGCTACAAAACTGTACTGTTCTGTCGCCGCTCAATGACAAGGCCAGGATGTCGCCGCCCTCTGCTGACATCACACACACACACACACACACACACACACACACACACACACACACACACACACACACACACAGGAAATGGGGGCAAGGAGCCTGGAGGTTACGAAACGTTTCGTAACTTCGTACGGACAAATACTTGAACGTGCACGTTCTTATACGCGTGCACAGAAACAGAGAGGAATGCGTGTACTGCCGAGTAAACAGGCTTAGATTGACCTGATTTTGAACCAAGCAGTGACGGTCTCCCTGTAGTCCCTTCAGTGTTTCCTTCCCTTCTACTGACTGTCAGAGAACTACAGGATACAGTTGCTGGCGGCCACCGTGTGCACACAATGGCTAATGTTTGCCAATAGCTTCTGGTTCAATATCGAGAGGCTGCAACTGTGCTTCTGCTCTGTTGTGGTTTAGTAAGCAGGTAGTCACGGAGGGGAAACAACAGTTAGCGAGTCAGTAACATGTAATCATGTGAACTGTAGGGGAAAAATTGAGTCATGGCTGTAATCAGGGACTTGAAAAATGACTTGTTTGTGGTAACTGCTTGGCTGTTTATAGTTTAAAACACATTTGATGGGAATTGTGCGGCCATAATACTACACACACATCATCAGTTTAGCTCCTGTTGAGTTTGAGATCCACACCTCTTTGAGTTTCTTTGCCCAGGGTTTCTGAGCCTTGCGGAAGCCATCGTCGGCCTCTTTGGTCTCTTTGTAGCCGCCGATCATCTGCTTGTGGAAGGAGTCTCTCTGCCAGTTCTTCAGCTTCTCGTAGTCTTCTCCCATCAGCGCCGATTTCACCTCCATGTGGAGCTCGCTCACCTTCTCCGCCTCCGTGCACAGAGCAGACCACGCCCGCTCCAACGTACCATACTGAGGGCCTGAGGGAAGGGATATTTACCCGTCACGCTATCAGGAATTATGGGAAAATACATCTGTTTTCCCAATGCATTAATATCCTAATATCATTGTAACGCAGAGAGCAAAAACCACACTTATTGGGATTGTTTCCTACTGGATTCTGGAAATAAAAAATGCATTACACGATCAAATGTGACGTTAAGAGTTTGTTGTACTCCTACCTTTGTCTATGAGTTGCCGCCAGCGCTTTCCCCATTCGTTAAGCTGCTGCGCGTACGACTTTTCAATACGCGCACGTTCATGAAGACAGGTCATGAGATCATTACAGAGTCGATTACCGTCGTCTACCCGTTTCACCGATCGTTTGTAATTTCCAACCTGAAAACCAGCAACAGACAGAGAAAACAGAAAGATGGTTGAAAAAGAGCTAGAACATGTTGGTTATGGCGATGGATTGCACTACATTTCCTTCAAGGCATCATTTCCTAAATTTAGTTAATCATCAAGGTGTTTCATCAGATAAATGTCATCTCAACACGGCAGTTTTGATCAAAAGAAATCCCGACGGTAGAATCCTGACCCCAGATTTAGGGGCAGGTCGTGGAAAGGAATCCATGTGTCTCACCTCCCAGAAGCTATCACTGGAGACATCGATCATGGATTCGTCATAGGAGCCTGACATCACTGCAGCCCTAAGTAACCCTCAGTGTATGGGGCCTGGAAAGACACAGAAAAACAAAAGGTGTCAAGGAATTAATGTGATTTAAACACCCTCTGAGATTGTGACAAATGCCTAATACTACATCAGATAATTCAAGCAATACAAAAGTTAATATCAAATCATGACTAGAAAAGAAAATAATTGATAAACAATTCAATTTTTTTGTAATTTATCAAGTAGAAATATTAACTATTAGCTGGTTCCATTCAAACATGAGTAAATTAAAGGGAACACAATTGATCAGATACAAACATGTACTATTTGATTGTTTGGTAAGATTGTTAAATATAGCATGGAATGAGCCAATATTGGAGACCGTTGAGTTAATAAATATAGACAGCAAAGAAGAAAGGGAAACATATTTGTTTAATCACTCTGTTGAACACGGTCATGCACTTCCTTCTACGAAACGGCTGAAGGACATCATCGACCCGATATCGCTCAGTCACAGCAACATTCCTCGGACATTGATAAGAGGGTGAATAATACTGTGCCCAAGAAAAGAAATAGTTCAAGAGGAGGAATACAGATGGAAATGGACGGGGGAGGGGAACTGAAGTGTGTGATCTGGTTTGATAATCTAAGCAGCAGGTGGGGTTTTTCATCCATTTCTACACGCGACAAACTGAAGCACAGTGGTTGCTGGCAGCACAGAGTCTAAGCTAAACTGTGTGTGTGTGTGTGTGTGTGTGTGTGTGTGTGTGTGTGTGTGTGTGTGTGTGTGTGTGTGTGTGTGTGATTCTGACGGTCAAGAAGCCCACAGTGGGGAGCTTCCGCTTCCTTCAGAAGGGCATCACAGACGCTCCTCTGTTACTCTCCTCTCCCCCTCGTCGCTCCTCACATCAAACTCAACAAGCTCTCTTTATGCATCTCCTCTTCTCGTCCTCTTCCTCTCCTCCCTTCTCCATCAGCCCGGAGCTTTTTCCTCTCCTCTACCTCTCCTCTCTCTCGTGACCCCATATTCAGATTGTAATTCCCGGCATCAGAACTCGTCTATAATGCCTCTTAAGTGACCACTCAAGATCGGATTTTACTTTCCAGCTCGCTTTCCGTTGCACCTCTGAGAAAATCGTAACCACTGCTAGGAGGGAAAAATCATTTGAATTCAATAGTGATGCTCATCAGTTATTTTTTTACACAATTAACAGACTAAATGATTGATTCAGTGCATTAATTGATGATGAAAATAATCACTGGTTGCATCTCTAATGCTCCGTCATTTTGCAAAAAATAATAGTTTCAGAATAGAAACTATTTTGATCATCAACTGATTTGTTGAAGTCATTTTGCAACAAAAAAAAGGCAAAATATTCCTCAGTTACAAGGTTTTCGACTGTCCCCTTAGTCAGTATTTTTCATAATATTCTGATTTGTTATAGAAAAAAACAAGCAATCAATAATGAAAATATTCGATTGCTTAAGTCTTGGTCAAAATAATAAAACTTAAATCTAGAATTAAATAACTAAATCAATCATTGTGGTACAATCTTAGAAGCCTCTCTTTCTTCATCACTTCTTATTTTCTAGACTGGTCTGATACCCATTCAATCATCAATAATATCTACTCAATACATATCTTCTAATCTGGAGCAGACCCCCATTTTAGTGCCGAGTGTGAACACACAAGGCCTTCTTCAGTTGAGCGAGACAGCGAGAGGATGATGGCTGGTGCTTAGAGAGAGAGAGTGTGTGTGTGTGTGTGTGTGTGTGTGTGTGTGTGTGTGTGTGTGTGTGTGTGTGTGCGCTGGCCATTGGTCAGTGGCCCGTGCCCTCCAGGGCAGGACTTGGACAGAGGGTAGTATTGTGGTCATTGCTAGCTTGGGAACAATCCACCCTTTAACTGTGTTTGTAGTTTGCAATCAGGTCAGGCAAACAGCCACACACACTCTCACACACAGACACACACACTCTCACACACGGAGATGTCACTTTTTCAAGAGAAAACCACAAGTTTAATTTGACTAAATGTCCTCATGAATGAGAGCCTTGACAAAGCGAAGTAGTCTAATGACTTCATGACATTTCATCACTTGACTGTTGTTGTACATCCTTGACATTTAAGCAATTTCACTAAATTCTTTCAACTAACAAAAGCGTAATAACAATGCATTAATAACAATATTAATGCACGAATGAAACAACATGGGAGCCTGTTACGCAGCATGAAAAATCGCACACTATCCCGCCCAGTCTTGTCATCTTGTCCCTTTTGGCATTTCCCCACCAGCTGTCCACATTCTTCACAAGAGAGGGACACACGAGGGACACTTGGATCGAGCCATAAATATCTACTCTAAACACGGCAACAAGTCTGATAAAGTCAAACGCCGCAGAGCACAAACCTCCATGTTTCGTTGTCCTGAGAAAGAGCCACAGATACACTGGCTCCACTAGCAAAATGTACAATTTAAAACATAAGGAAAATGACTTTCCATAGGCAAATAATCTTAAACGACAACAACGCACTTGGAATTCCTTCATCACAGAAGCTATTTCTGATGTAATCAACAGCAAACAGGAACAACCGTCTGGACACCCTTGGCCATGGGTCATAAACTCGCGGGCCGATATTTTGTGGCCACCTACTTAACATCAAAGTTTAGTGTTAGTGCTGCCCGCGCGTTTTTCTCACACGCACCTAATATGCCTAATATGCAAAGAAAAAATATCCGCTTTAAAAGAATATAATCTCAAGCGTCATTACTCGACTAAACACGGAGAACCGTATGAGAAGCACCTGGGAGACGAGAGGAAAAAAAACGAGCCACGCCGCTTCAGAAAGGACTCACGACAGCCGTTGTTCTGCACTGCATTATACACCATTACTGCATTATACACCAACAGGCACTGTGCAGTAAATGCTTGAAATATGAACACGTCATGTCTGTTGTCCTGAAACGTATCAACTACATCAGGTCCAGTTGTTTACAGCACAGCCAGTTCAGGGCCTTTTTAGAAGAAGTTGAGTCGACATATGTTGATGTACTTTATTTCACTGAGGTGCACTGGCTCAGCAGGGGAAATGTCCTGAAGAGACTTTTTTTAGTTAAAAGCAGAAGTTCATGGAAGATGGCAGAATGGATGTTTCTGAACTTGATGATCCAAGATGGGTTATGGACCTTGTTCGAAAGTCTATAGAAACTGTTGGTTGCCTTTTTTTGTTAAGTATGACGAAAATATGTTATGAATGTAAAAGTAAATAAATAAGTAAACTTTCAGAAATATTGCCCTCTGATGAGATCACAATAACAGTGGTGGCCCCAAGCCAAATTGAGTTTGAGACCTCTGCCCTTGGCTCTGTAGGGCACGGGGAATGTGTTAAACAATTGAACGCTGCTTGACCCACAACTGTAAACAGTACTGTTGACTAAGGCCAGGTCTGAAGTCCACTTAATCTGTCACTCTGCAGGAGAACACTGAAAATCCAACAATGTGCGCTACAATGCACAACCCCAAAAAAAAAAACACATGGGAGTGAGGACATTTTGTAGAGACTGTAAGATGGACATATTGGGTTTTCGTCATCTAAAATTGAAAGTGACAAGCACATAAAACAACTGTCTTGCTATCAAATGCATGACTTCATCACGGCCGGAACAGGGGTTCTTAGATTATGGGTTTAGTGATTTTATAATCAAACAGTCTGATAAGTAAATGTACTGAGCATGCTGGAATGTAGTTGTCAACAATAGCCTTAAGATATAAGTGAACGAATGCATTCTTCAAAGATACCATGCCTTAACCGGCTCACAACTCATTCAATGAATTTTACAAATGTGTATCCAAATTTGCACGGATGATATCAGTAGTTTGTTAGTTTGCGAATGACGATTAAGAGCAATAGCTGCATGTGACCGGCCAACGCCAGAGATGACCATGTGTGTTTTATAATAATAAAAAGCACTATGCTGTCAGAAATTGACATGAGAAGCCGAACAACCTTTCACAACCGCCATAAGGAAGGGAACATTGGAGATAGAGGAAGAAGACGCAACCAAATATGCAAAATGGTGGGGCGTAATAGACCCACAAACCACCAGCAGACTATCACTAGACTACGTCTATTCACGCCGTGTTTATGTCACACAGAAACCGTGTCATGGCTGTGGCTGAGGAGCAGGAAACGACAGACAGCAGCGATGAGGGCGTGCACAACTGACACATATACCTGAGCTCAAACGTGCGTGTTTAGGTTATTGAGTGGAAGATATTATCAGAGGGCCAGGACACCGACCTGAATGGCATGTTACACAAATTTAATATCAAATTATGTTTTGTTTTTTTAGCACATTTAGCCCTAAAGATGTGGGAGGTTGTGTTATTTAGACTGCAGTGATTGAGGCACGTCACGTCGGAACAAACTCTTATCAACAGAATAGAGCAAGGACATCGGCAGAATAATGTCACACAATCTCAACATTTGGTTGTGCCTCGGTCTGGCCGGCCTCCTAATCAGTGACTGGAGAGGGGAACCGTGTGCACGGGGAGTGGAGTTATCCCGAGGGCCGCTGTGTCGTGTTCAGCCTCGTCTCCACGATCGTTCACGTAAACAAGAACCACGTTGTCTAAATGAGGACGCATGACGTCAATTGAAATACTTTCATCCCCCGAAAAAGAATTTGGACCGTCTGGATGTCAACGTAAACCGTCAAAGATTCTTAATGTTATGCGTTTGCTTTGTTTCTGTTATCTATTGTGGTTATTTAAGAAATAAATTATTGTATTTGTAGTTAAACACGTCATAATTCCGTCTCTAATATTTATTTATATTGCTGTAAAAACATCTCCTTTAAACAACTTTATTTATTCAAGTTTCTCGATACTTTACTTGATTATATTTGAACACATGAAGCACATTTACATCCCCCAATACTCTTTTTCACTGAGCAGAGCTGAGTCAATGTTACCCGTTTAAGTTCTCTGATTTACCAACCGTTACTTAAAATTAAAAGAAAGAAAGAAGTAACACTCAACTCACAATCACCAGTAAAGAGCTAATCCTGGACTGAAGGAAGACTGTGCGATTACATAACAAGCATGCTTAACACATACTCCAGCGCTCGACATTGCCAATGCCTCAATGTCCTAATCACATGAAAATTGCTTGTCTAAGCAGGGGAGATATTTTTTTTTAGCTAGTTTCCATTTCCTTCTTTTGTTGCATAAAGCAACTGCAATATCTCACAAGCAGGGAGTGCAGCTGAGCTGCTCTATCCCTTCAATATTGCAGTTTCCCAGCGGGACATTGCTAAATCCCGACTGGGCTACGAGAGAAAAGAAAATACAATCATTCCTTTGCTTCTTTCCCTCTTGTTGCACACTTACACACAAGCTTGACGGTTAAAAGTTTCCATGGCAATGGTAGGTCACAGCCTTGATTTTCTTTCCCTGTCAGTCATTCACCTCTGCCCTCCTTCTTCATGTGAGCTCAACAGCTGCACAACACTGCTGATCTGACAGGAGTGCGGCCTTCTCCCATGTGGAACCTCTCGATAACTCACTCCAGCTTTTACAGAGATCACCGACAGACAATGAAACCGTTGGTCCATCAACACCGGGTCAGCTGTAGCTCGATCATAACCGACCAGTCCGACTGCTCAAAACCTTGCTCCATGGTCAGTGAAGAACAATGGCGTTTGTTCCACACTTTCAAGCATTTTCCACTGGACAGGCCAGCAGCATAGAGAGGAACATAATGGAGGGAAATTCAGTATTACATGACAGGGAAGGGGAGATCCTGACGTCACCGAATTCTGCACTTTTTCCTGTGGAAGCCCCCGTCCTGCACGCAAAGTCTCATGTGATGCATTTAAAGCTGCAGACTTTTCAGGAAAGGGCCATGAACAAAAGTCATCTGCTCGCCCTGTGACCTGTTATGGTGTTTTCTCCTATACTGTATGTGTGTGCACATTAGCAAATCTCTCCCATAGACAGATATCACAAGTACCAGACGTCTGACTGCATTTTAAGTGTTCTGGAGCTGCTTTACTGTATTTAGAATGACCAGACTTGTGAATAAGGGCTGCAAATAACAGCTATTTTTCATTATCAATTCACTTGGTGGTTATTTTCACAGTTTAATTTGCTAGAGCCCAAAGTGACGTCTTCAAATATTTTGTTTTGTTCAACAACCACTCCCAAAATATAATCAGTTTACACTGGTATACTAGGCTCACATTTAGAAACAGCAAATATTCACATTTAAGAGTGTGAACCGGTGATTGTTTGCCATTTTTGCTTGAAAAATTATCAAAATATTTGCAAATATGTTTTAGCTATGATAGCATATTCAGTCATTTAAACTTAAGTGTAAAAAACAACAACAACAACTGTGTTTCTGCTTTCTTGGTTTCTAGCTGATAGGAGTTAATGTTCACTCATATTAATTACATGAATCAACTCCGCTAGACACTGGCTCATATCCTTTTTACTGCCTTGTGCGTGTGCATGTGCTCTTGTAGAACACGGCAATAAAGATCCCTCTAAATAGAGCACAGAGCCTTCAGCCTAAATTGGGATACCCGCTCTAAGTTTAGCTCGGTTCTGTGACAGAGCAATCAGTTTTCACATGCCCCCCGAGCAGAACAAAAAGAGAACCACAAAGCTTTCACTACTGCTTTACCCTGACAACACTACTGCCCCAACAAGCACAAACCACATGTATATATAACACTCAGCTGCATGACTAACGACAGACAACTTCCACTGATTCATTAAAATGTCATGAGCATTGGATGTTTGTCATGCTGGGAAGAGAGCTTCATGCTCCGAATGATTAATAACCTCGTGTTGACAAAGTTTTTTTTACTGTAAATGATCAGAACAATACAGCCACCGACATATATACTTATGTACATGTAGCTTTGAGACACCCTGACTCCAAATGAGAAAATCTAATATATATATATATGTACATGTACCTTGGAGACACCCTGACTCCAATATATTTATGTACATGTCGCTTTGAGGCACCTTGACTCCAATGAGAAAACCTAATATATATTTATGTACATGTACCTTGGAGACACCCTAACTCCAAATGAGAAAACCTAATATATATTTATGTACATGTACCTTGGAGACACCCTGACTCCAATGACAAAACGTAGTATATATGTATGTACATGTATATATACACACATGTAACTTGAAGTGCAGGAGTCAGGACTAAACTTGGCAGCAAGTGGGCACTGCGTAATTTAAAACACAGCCAAAGAAGCAGCCTCACTCTCTCCATAGGAGATAATACAATAATGTATAATGTATATAATGTCGGAGGCACAGCATGCAGGACGATGTGACATCGACCGAGCGGTTATCTTTACTTGCGAAA
Organism: Taurulus bubalis; assembly: GCF_910589615.1. Taxonomy (NCBI): domain Eukaryota; kingdom Metazoa; phylum Chordata; class Actinopteri; order Perciformes; family Cottidae; genus Taurulus; species Taurulus bubalis. The sequence continues at coordinate 14,419,531 of NC_136608.1, read as the reverse complement.
CCCCGCCCCGCCCTTTATCACTCCGGGCAATGCAACGCCAGTCTCTCCCTGCGACAAAGTGGACAGCCAGGACGACACATCGAGCAATATGTTACACTTAACACACACAAGTTAACCCCAACATGCACCTCAGTGGCAGCTGGTGAAGTTTAACTTCAACCTGACGGCGCTGGGTTAACTCACCAGCGAAGTCTTTTGGACTTCCGATAGCCTGAAATACACGAGCACTACTTTACTTCAACCGTGGTAAAGATAGTCAAGTATGAGCTAGTTTAAGTTGTATCTTGTATATTAATACACACATGAAGCCACTATGGTTCTCCTATTATTACATATTTTATTAAATTACATCATTATAAACTTTAACCACAGTACCCGACCTCCTCCCATCGGGAAGTATTAACTTTAACGTTAGTTAACGTTAGCTCAAATGTTGGCGAATAAGTCACAAAACGGCCATTTTATTTAAAAAAAATAACCGTCACAACTTCAACATTTTTGTTCGAGCTTACCTGGTTTCGTTTAATTGGAGAGTTAATTCTCTTTGCGGCGTCAGTTTCCAAATCTTTTCGTCCGTTTTCTTCTGCTCAGCAGCAGCAGCACCATCGACTGACTGATTGACACGACCGTCAGTTGGCCGCGGTAAGGCCCGCCGCATCCGGTCAATATTTTCAAAATAAGACACGCAGGTGAAAGGGTGAAAAAGTAAACAAGTAAACGTTTTACCTCGACTCTATTATATTTAATTGGGAAATGTTTTTTCTTTTCTTTTTTTTCACATATAAAACAAATGCTTCCTTAATGCATTGGTACAAATAAACTGTCTACGCGTATAAGTAGAAAATTTACAGCAATGTTAATATGCTACTTACAAAATAATGCATCAGTAATAATGGTCAAACAAAATAATATATGAAGAAATCATTTCGACATGGTTCTGTCTGCATGACTTTTATGTGTTGTAAAAAATGTCCACATTGTTGAATGGCTACATTATTTAATATTCTATGCATCAACACCTATCTGAGAATATTCTATACTTCGAGACAAAATAGCAAATGTACTTTTTTTAGCATAAATATAACATCATATTAATTCTAAACGTCGTAATTAGGTTACATTTGTCTAAGCAATAGAGGCACCACAGTTTCACAGCGAGTGCCAAAGCCTACCTTTATTTTTAATTCACCTAACTTCCGCCCGTGCAATATTTAAGACTTACCAGCTTGCAAGCTAGGGAGAGGCGCGGCTGTCTGACGTCACATCCCTTGAAAAGTGTTTCTGGTTACTTTATCCTGAAGGCACCATGGGCACTGGTTCCTGCTATGAGGTCTGGGGCCCTTCAGGGGCCCTTCAGGGGCCCTAGAGGGGCTTCTATGCAAAAAATAAGATTAGTTGAATGTCGATTTAACTCAATAAAAGTAAGGCTCCTGCCAGTCGAAGTGAAATTGTGCTATATTGATGCTCTGGGTAGTTGCCTGCTTGGTACTCCCGCCTAGTAATGTAAACATTTTATATATAACAATCTATGGCAACAGAGTTCTCAAATTCAGAGGTTATTTATGTCACAGATAATATAAAAGTTAAAGAATAAAGTAACTGAGGTGCACTTTAAGCTGCAAACTAAAGTGGTGCCGTGTGATAGCTGGTTGTTTCCTTATGTAATAATATATTAAGCAAATTTTAATGACACAAATTCAGACTTGAGTTTATATATATATCTCGTTATATCTCTATTCAGATTACAGAATTAGTTCTATTCTAGAGACTATTTGCAGTGAGACCGTTTTAACTCCAAATCTTTCTTTCAACTCGAATGTAGATACTTTCAAAATGCTTTAAATAACAAATGTCTGAAAAAATAAATCTGAAAAACACAGTCACGCACTCTAAAATGAACATTGTTTATTGTCAAGGCAGCACCAATATGGATATTTTATTGAAAGGCAGACACAAACTAGAAGGAAGCAATGCACTTCTCACAAAGAGAGATCTCAATACGGCAAAGCTAAAAACAGAAAAGTTTCATGTCAACAAAAGCTACACAGTTTATAACCACAGTAAAGAAGCGAAAACCAGCGGTGAGAAACTGTTTCTCACGTCAACCCTGTTCCTGACACCCCTCAGAGTTTAATTAAACTCTCAATACATTTGTATAAGTCAACAATGACTTGTACAGATCAGGAGTGTCAAACCTTCAAGGTCAAGGAACGGCGCCACGCAGAGACTTTACTGCAAAGAACATGAAGGTCATTTGGCTTTGAAAGGACTGACCTCTGATTAATCTTGACTCCAGGTGGATTAGATTCATCAAAGGCTACCGGGGACTCTTACCACAGCAAAATGGTAAGAAACAAAAACAAAAAACATAAACCCAATAAATTACAGAATCACCATCCGAATTTTCCTCCCGTTTCTTTATTCACATGAAGAATGAGCTATTTTATGTATTTACCGGAGTAGAGCAGGTCAAGAAGCTTCATTTAACCACAACCTGGTTCTTTCATCCATTGACAACATTTTTAGAGTAATAATGTATCTCCAAAAGGCTCTCAGAGCTAACGCTGAAACGTTGTCACTCGGTTTAAAAACACTATGAAATAACTATACTGCAAAAAAATGTAAATACCAAAGGCCTACTTCAGTGTGTCAAAGTAGACCTTAACTCGTCATCGGCGTTTCAATATTCCTGTAGTTGCAGAAAAATAAAAGGACGCACACATTCCCAACACATGTTAGTATTTCAGATTTTGGATGTGCAGGTATGACTCAAAATGCAACATATCTATTTTTTTATTCAAGCAAAAATAAAGTAATGAGGTTCAGCACTGGATACAATCAGTCGTAATGAACCCTCCTGCATATGCATATAGATAATAAACCTATACAAAAAATGTATTAAATTGTATTTTGCGGTCTATACACGTTTAGTACTGTTGACTCTGCCTATCAGTAATATTATATCTTTATACCCTTTGTACTAGTCAGATCTCTTGTTCCTCTATATTCTTTTTACAAACCACTTCCTCTCACAGAGCTCCTTCTTTTTAGCACCTGTGTGGCGGGTCTAGTTAAGGTGTCAGGACTCAGTTATCATGCATAGTTCAGGTTCTTGTAATCCTCTTGTTCACGTTGGATTTTAATCCTACAACATACAATTTTCTTTTATATTTGTGTAGTTTCCATTTCGGCAGGGATCTTCTTTTGGAATTTCCTCTCTCGATGTGTCATCCATTTTTTCATTCTGGCATGGAGTTGTTGTTTTTTGGGAGGAGGTTTTTCCTTCTCTTCATAGGGAGCGTCGGCTGGGGTGGGAACTGCTGTTGCTGCCGACTTATTGACACCAACAACACAATGTCTACATTTTCAGTTACTCATTCATGCAGACGGCGACAAACTCCGGCCCTTAAACTCTCCAAATATTACCACATTGTTGATTTTCCTCCCCTCCAGCAGCAGAGGTGTCACCCTCTGTGAACTCAGTCATTGAAATGTGCAGACAGGGAGCAATCCTCCTCCTCCTCCTCCTCCAAAAAAAAAAAAAGAGTCTGGGGCGTTTATTTGCCCCACTGTTGGACCCTGTCATACTAATGTACAGGAAGTCCCAAAAAGAGTCAGCAATGTCACCTCACTTCCAGGTTGCGGCAGCGGGTCGAACGCCTGCGCTCCCCTTGGTGCCCTTTGAGCCCAGGGATTGACCCGAGCGGCTCCGGAGGTCACGCTCGGCATTCTCAGTCTGCGCCTGCTCCTCGTCGTACCTGGTGACACGCAGAGGAAGAAGACATACGTGTGAGGGATCTCCTGATCCGTGCCTTCACATGGACCATGGCTTATGTAAACAAGGAGATTTACTCAAACAATAACTGCCTCACTAAACCCTCACTGATCATTATGTCTCATGTGCTTTTACTCCCGTCGATAGCTCAGTTGGTAGAGCGGAGGACTGTAGTGTGTATGTCAGATATCCTTAGGTCGCTGGTTCAAATCTGGCCCGAAGGAGTAACTTTAAACCCATACAAAATATGGTGTGAACACTAACTAAATCAACTGTTAATATAGGTAATTTGTTCATTTTGCAATGAGCAGATTTTAGGACCATAACCTTAATATTTATGACCCCAAAATTGTGATTCTGTACTCGATACTCCAGTCTCGAGTCAACCCGTTGTGAGACTGCTCGTCCAACAGTGAAGACAGTGTGTGCTTTAGCACCTCGTTTACACAGAGTGTATCTTATTCAATGAGTGCTACATCAGGAACATCTGTTCCAAAAAAGAAAGAAAAAAATAATACTACAAAGCACCTAAATTGTGCCACGGAACCGGATTAGAACCAGCGACCTAAAGTTTCCGGGGGTAAGAACTAAATCTGCTACTTCCACTCCCGTCCTCCGCATTGTGGCCGAATGCAACAGTAGCAAAATGCATTCCAGCTTCCTGTTCAGAATCAACTATCGTTGTAACCTCACAAATTACCAGAGTATCTTTCTGTGCGTGTTATAATGAGATTGTCAAATTCTGTTGCTATGCGAACTACAAATTTAAAACTCCTTCGAGCCGGATTTGAACCAGCGACCTAAGGATGCCCGTCACAACCACTACAGTCCTCCGCTCTACCAACTGAGCTATCGAAGGGAAGGTGCCTGCTACTAAAGAAAAACAGAACAGATTTTTCTCAATATAAATACTGAATCTTAAGTGATTGTAATTAGTGCAACAATTACTAAAATGATATTATATTTAGACTCTAAATAGATAAATCCCTATTGTGTAGACCTGCTGCTCCCGCTAAACTATCAGACTTTTTATACTTCAGAAATCACAATCCTGAGTTGTCTCATACCTGCTAAACTACTTACAGTAAATAACAAACCTCTACGGTAAAACAATGTCCACTTCACAATAACTTTTGTTGAATAAAAGCAACATAATAAGATAACAAGTATCTCCATGATGGCAGGGAACAAGTTTAAGGCTGAGCACATGTTGAACCTCACCAATTTGGGAGGTTTTTATTTCTTGTAAATTTGCCACTTTCATCTCAGGGGACATCAAAGTTTTTTTCTAACAAGTTTAGAACTTTTTCTCCGACTATTACCACCTCCCCAACTCTATGATCTTTTTGTAACCTTCAATAGCCCTTTGATGCCGCCAAAGACTAACCACACTTTATCTGCGTCAGAGTGAAATCCCTAAATGACTTTACTCACTTTCCTTCCACAGTGCATCCCAAACCTCATCAGTGGAATATGAACTACTTTAAAATGTGCTCCAGAACAGTATATTCCACAACACACGGTCCAAAGCCACTCCTTCAAGCCGGATTTGAACCTGCGACCTCAGGATATCTCGTGTTTACGCTACAGTCGGGGTCGCAGAGTTTGCCTGCATGCAAAGGGGAGATTCTAGCGTCACTCACAGGACTTGATAGTTGCCCAGGGCCTCTCGGGGCGGACTGCGATTCCAGCGGCAGTCCGGGATGTCCCCGTTGGGCGTGACGATGTTGAGGGTGTCGTTGATGAGGTTGTACTTCAGGATGCGGTCGTTGGCCGTGCTGGAGGTCAGCGAGGGAGAGGCGTTGACCTGAGAATGACGCAGAGAAAGAAAGACACCTTTACAAACATTCAAAGAAGGAGAATGAGTGGCAACTTTGACATCACACACACACTTGATTCCTTGAGTAGAGAAAAGAGTTTCTCACTTAGGAATAATAGGCAAAGTACAGTATTCCTCGCTTTGTATGTGGCACATCATTTTTTTCAGTCACCTCACTCAGGACCGTCTTTGTCTTACACTCCACTTCGGCCCCAAAAATAGATCAGATTGCTTTCCGTTACCAGAAATAGTTCAGGTTTAACCTGGAAACCCAGCGACATTGCAGTGAAATATGACAAGCACGATATTAAGAATGCATAAAAACAAATGAGTCTTAGCTGGAATAACGCACCGAAAGGGTTAAAAGACACGCCTTCGGCACACATTTGAATACCGAGAGGCACACGTACAAACACAGGCGCGTGAAGATCAACCTCGAGGGCATTTAAAGTTGCTCAACACTCAACGCTGAGTCAATGTGTGAGCGTGTTAAGTGTCTTTGGACTCGGCAAAGTATGCAACAGGAACCAGGCGAAGAGAAACAAGATGTTCTGAAACAGCAGAGGTCAACTCTTGGTAAATTCGAACCATTTAATGGGAGTGGTATGCATGTCTGCGCGTCATAACTCCTCCCATTACATGACTCACCTCAATGAGCCACGGCTTGAGCTTGTCATCAATGATGATGTCATACCCGTAACACTCAAAACAGTGCTTGTCATTGTTCATCACGGGCTGGGGGGGAGAAAGACAGAGAGACTGAATTAGGGAGAGGAATTGACCAACACTGTTGGTCATTATGGCATTTATTTCATACTGGATGTACAGGAGAGAGTGATTCAGCAGGAAAGGGTGTGAGCGAACGGAGTAAAAATATACCAGAGGACACACAAAGTAACCTGTGTGTCGAGGCCAGAGAGGGGGAAGTGAGTCCGATCACTTAGTAACAAAAGGGAAGTGTGCCTGAAGTCAAGTGCGCTAAAAACAAAAAGAAATCCCCACGTCGAGGTGGTTTTTACAGGTGTGTGTTTAAAAAGGGAGTCTGCTCAAAATCACTCAGCGCTATAAAACAAATAATAAAAGAACAGGAACCAAGTAGTAACACAAAGACTGGAGTCTGCAACATGTGTGGTGCAGTGGGGTTTGAACCACCCACGGTGTACCCACGGCCCTTTTTCCACGGGTTTATTAGTGTTTGTGGGTTCAAACACTAATAAACGACTCTTTCAAGACAAATTTGAACCAGATCTTCCAACTGTGCAACTGAAGAGAGACAAAGAGTCATAATTCACCAGTAGGACAACTCGTGAACTGTATGTGAATATGTGCAAATAATGATTTGGTCTCAGTTTAAATCAGTCTAAATATCACAGATTGAACATCTCGGTTCCTCCCATTCCTATTTCCTTGTTTCAGGTGCTATCAGACAGTTTCAGGTGCTATCAGACAGTTTCAGGTGCCATCAGACAGTTTCCACAACGTACAGTCCTTGGACTTGAACCGGAACGTTTAGTACTTCCACTACAGGCACTTCATTTGATTATAGGTGTCATAATTAGGACACACTTCCTAAAATCCTTCTAATTCTGCAATGTCAGTCAGCATGTTGGAGTGTCACATATCTTTGGAAAATGTAATTTTGGAGTAAAAAGAAAAGTCCACTTACAGCCACGGCCTTCAGCGACTGCACCATGATCCAGTGGATCTGGTCGAACAGCCGGCTCGTCACCTCCTTCCCTCTGGTGCTCTCTAGGTACAGACGCAGGTTACTGACCGTCCACTTGCCTCCGTGGACGTGGTTGTAGTCATCCTGCGTTGAAAGGGACAAGGTTTACATTTTTCATCTTTTTGGGAGAGTTTTGCATGGAGTTTTGTTGCTAAAAGATGTACATGTCAGCTAATTTGGATCTAGTCAGCAGAGGTGATAGTTCATAAGGACGGCTACAGCACCTGAAGTCTAATGACCATTAAGCTTTTGGAGATTGAATGAAATGAAATAAATAACAAGTCAGGATGTTGCTGCCATTGCTGCTCCTTCGTGAGACTTTATGGAAAAGTGCATTAGCAGAATACCTTCCTCAAAGATGATGTCATAATAACAAGACACACTCACCCCATGCTTTTGGATGGCCACGTTGGTGAGGTGAACAAACATGTTGTCCAGTTCACTGGTGCTGGGCGTGTACTTGACTGTGCAGAACCTACAGAAGCCGAGCTTGTACCTGAGGATGGAACCACAAGCGATTACCGTCTTCATTGATCCAGCTGCCTGCCAGTTCCTCTATTGATCGCTTATAACGCGTCAGAAAATAGTGGAAAATGACCGTTAAAATTCCCCAGAGCCCGAGGTGTTCAAATGGCTTGTTTTATTCTACCAACAGCCCCAAAAAAAGACAAAAGAGAACCGGTTTACTTTCACATATTAGAAAGAGAAGCGTCACATTCTCAATTGCCAATTAATAAATCAACTAGCTGAATTTATTCAAAGTAAGTAAAGTGGGAACGATTTATAGAGAGTGAATCAATCGAGACAAATGTGTCGTCATGGTTTGATTACAGCATAATGAGCTAATATCTCAACTCCGGGCTCACATGTAGCATTTCAGAGGCCGATATGTCGTCACCAGAACGTAGAGGCGCAGGTCGAACTTCTTCCCTCCGATGAGCAGCGGGTTGTCGATGTACAGGGAGATGACGTAGGCCTCCTTGCCACTAGATGCTGCTACAAACCTGAGGGCAAACATCACAAACCACCATCACCGTCATGAGCAGATTTGGATGTTTGACTTGTACAGTAACGGTAACGGTGACTCACGTGGAGGTGCGGCTGTCTCTGGACCACTTCTTGATCTGGGACAGCTTGTTGATGAGGAAGATGCCTTTGCCCTGAGCCTTCCCGCAGGGCTTCATGATCCAGGTGCTGGACGGGTTCTTGCGGTACTCCTCCACAAAGAGGTTGTAATCGGCGGGGAGCATGAACGTCACGGGGACGAAATCTGCACCCAAGGTAGAACACATAAAAACATACATCGCTTTGTGTGGGGGGAAAAAAGAATGAGTGCATTTTTGTCAATCATCTGATGGAGCACCTAAATAGTTGTATTTCCCGTTCTCGTCCTTCTCCGCCAGCGGACTGCCTTCCTTCTCCAGCTCCTTGCGGTAGCGCTTGATGTTCTTGATCATCAGGTCCTTCCTGGTCAGCTCGTAGTGGTTGGGGAAGTGGTTGACCATCTGCTCATCCGACAGGCGGTAGCCGGTGTCCACGCTGAACACATTCCTGATGGTCTGGATGCTCATCCTATAGGCGAGGAACACAAACAAACCTCTCAGCATTATGCTGATCTAAAGGGAGTCGGGAGCCAAGAAATATGTGCATATGTGCTTATATTTTACCAGAATATCTCCATTTTACTTCATGCTTTTTACTCAACTCCATTCATTTGATTGCTTTAGTCACTGGTTACGTTTTACATTCATATGTTGCCTACAAAACACCCGAAAAGACTACAAAATAAAATGCATATTAAAAGATTAAACCAGCAGTGTCCATTCTTTTGTGGCTTGTTGTGCGACATCTTACAGTAAAGCAGTGTCTAGATGTCACGTTTGATATGCATGCAAGTTGTTAGGAGGACGCTGTCATTTAGACAAAATGATAAAAGTTGTCGAAAGAAATGTCCCAAAAAAATGAATACAAATATTTGGAGTAGAGGTATGTTCTTACTTCTTTGCTACTTCAACAATTATTTAACTTGTGACCATTGTGGATGGGCCTTGACCCCAGAGGTGTGAACCATGGACTGATAAGCAGGATTTTGGATAAAGACCCTTTACTTGTGTGTGTTTTTGTACTTTTTTCGTACCTCTCACACTTCCTACTGTGTGTGGTGCTTGCAGACTTTAGTGTCAATGGACCAAAGAGTCACAAGGGATGAGGAGGGGTAACGTGTGGACTCACCAGTAGAAATTCCAGTCGTCGTTTTCCGTGACTTGAACCCATTCCCTCTTCTCGAAGTTGTTGATGAGCACTGATTTCTCAATATCTGTCACCCACTTCACCTTACCGGCCATGATGCCTCCCACTGGGGGTGGAGCACAACAGAAGCAGGTAAAACAGACCTATAGAAGACACACATTCAAGATGCATGCACTGCCAAGTGCCCTACCTGCAGATCAATGTCAGGGAAACAGCCAGTCATCAGCATCGGCTAGCCGGGCTGCTGGCTCTGTTAGCAGGCTGCTGCTGCAGAGGCTGCCGGCCGGACATCACCCAGTCCGGGGATGCAATCTCACCAGAGCCGTGACGCGCGGCGACATACTGTCGGCATCGTGTGTTTTAGCTGCAGCTCACATCAGAATAAAGGCTTTTTTTTATTGATCCCCAGCGCCGTAAAGCTGGACGCAGTGACGAAACGCCCACCGCGAGGCGAACTACTCTTCACAATAAAAGTCAGCGACGTGATGACGTGCACGCGCGATGAACGACTTAATTGCACCTTTTTTTCTTCTTTTTTTAAAGGATTTTTTTTAAGCAAGAAGTGTGTCCGAAGCGTTCAACGACGTCGTTTTTGGGGCTTGGTCCTTCCGGAAGAATTACCTGGCAACGGAGGACGCAGTGATGTCATTGCACGGCGTCGGTGCGACATTGTACCAGCAGGGGGCGGTGTTGAGCTGGGCAGTGTCAAAGCACAATGCTCACATAAATGAAGATTAATATGAATTGTGCCTCTGATTTAGAACCTGCAAAACATAATATGTGCATAAACAACAAATAGGTTTATTGTCATATATATATTTTTTTTACCATTTTTATTTTATAATCCTTAACTTTGCATTTTAATGTGGAAATATGTTTATGAGTCTCGGATTCCTGTGGATCCCTATGAGTTACACAAGAATGATCAATGATATTGAATGCACAGACCATAGAATGATATGTGAATAAATATATGCGGCTGACGAATGGATTTCCTTTCTAGAAAGTGTAAAACCACTTATCTTTAAAATAGACTTTAATAGACTTTAGTGTGAGTCTGAACTCCAACTGACAGAATATGATGTTGTAGTTAATAGAATAGAGGTACACTATCTTGTATGTATTATCATAATATACACATATATATGTTATTATAATATATACAAGTATAAAGTAATACTAACATATAACATACATTAGTACACAAAATACCAATTAAGAAAATTATTAAATAAATAAAACTATGCAGAACAGAAGAACATCACATACAATTAAACACATGCTACATAACAGCAACACAATTGTACCATAAGACAGGGACAGTAATACATTTATTATATTATTGTTTAGGGATGCATAACAACTTTCCACACATATTTAAATAAATTGTGAAAACTTCTTTTTTTGTTCTTGATCGATGAAAAAAAAGATAAAAGATAGAGAAAATAAAAACCAAGAATTCAGAAATGTAATATTTGCTGAAACAAAGCTGACCTCCCCTCCTCCCTCCTGGTAGCAGCATGTAAAGGTGTGGCCAGTCATTTTTGTGTCAGTTACCTGAGAGCGACAGGATTAAAAGGACGCTGCTGTAAGTAAAGGAAAACACCTCTCTTTTTTTTTTACTACTTGAACATTTCATATCATTTATAATGTCTTTGTATGCATTACAGGGCGGCGTCCACTTTAATCGACACAAAAGGTAAGTTTAATTTTGTTTTTATTGCGTACGCACCTGTTTTAGAGTCCGAGCGGGAGCATAGATATGTTTAATATCCAACACAAAGCCATTCCGACATACTACTATATACTTGTTAATTTGTAAATGAGTCATTTTAAAATGAATTCATATCTGAGGGCTAAATGTGTAATCTATGATCTTGAAAACGACCTTTGTTTGCTTTGGGTGAGAGGGATGACTTCATCTCTTTGTTATGACAATACAGTATGGCACAATAGGCGTCACTCAAGAACTGTCCTCTGGATATTATTTTGGAGCTTAAGCTATGATCATATTATTACAGTTCCCACATTTTTTTTCTTCCTTACTATATAGGAAGTAAACACATATATAAAGTCCATGAGTACTTTGTTTGGAGCCAGCGGTGTTTTTCTTCTTCTTGGTGAGGTAATAAGGGCAGTTTGTTGGATTTGAGTTATGGAAATTGAGTATTTGCATGAAGGCACGAGTGCAGGTCCAACAGGAACTGGCCTGAGGACAGGTGCGTGTAGGTGGAAACACACCTGACAGTTGGGTAAAATAACACGTCATAAACCCAGTAATAAAGCTAGATTAGATGCAGTTTCGTGTACACACGAGTTCTAGACCTACAAGGGAGAACGTACACACTTCTGGCGACACAACAATAGTAAATGGCCTAAATCGAACAGGTGATGTCATCTCTTCAAACCTGGAAGAGCCTGTTTTACCAGCCTGCTTTTTTTGTTTTTTACTCCTCGGATGACACAGCCGCCACCAATCCTGGTCACATGAGCCGGTGTTTACACAGCCCTGTTTATGAACGTTGGGGAGTCGAGCAGCGATAACGCTTTCAAACCATGGAGCCGCTATCTCGCCTGCACGGCTGATGAAGCTCGAGGAACTTTCTCTCACGTGTCCTCGTGTGAAATATTTGAATAATACCCGTTTCTGTTCTCAGCAAACAACATGGTGGAACAAACGAGACGGCCGAGTCGCGTCGTCTCCCTCCAGGCTGGACCTGGTGAGGTGGACATGGACGCCTTGTTGGACGTGAACCTCAGGTACACGCAGGCCCTCCACCTACATTAGTCACAACAACAACAACCTGCAGTGTGTGGGATCCATTGGAGTAAAAATAAACCATCCATAAAACAAAGACTGTAGTTTGAGTGTCTTTGGTGTAGGGATGCCTTTTGGTTCTACATTGAATAAATACAAAAAACACAAAAATGACACTACATACTGTCATTTTCTGAGAGGCAACATTGAGAAACTCTTCATTTGTTGTGTGTGTAGGATAAATGACAGAGCTGCACGGGACTTCGGGCGACAGTTGGCTGTAATGGGAGATCAGCTGGACCGGGAGTGGACCGGCAGACGGCTAAACTGGCTGCCAAACGCTCTGCACATGCTGAGACCCGCTCAGGCACTGACGAGGAGCATATATCGGTACGAAAAAGAAAATCTACCACTTCACCTTTTTAACTACGTGACTGGCTGTTAAGACATTGTAACTTGTCGTCATGCAGAGACATCCACAGTCAGCTGTGGGGCTTCCAGGGCCTGTCTGCGGCGGTGAAGGCCTGGATAGCGAGCACTGCGCCCGGGCAGGGGATCCTCAGAGCGGACGCCTGGGCAACCTGGGTAACACTCAATTTACATGCTTGCAAGAAAATATTTTCGTCGCACTCAGAATTCACAAATCTAATTTCATGTATCGCTCGATTTTTGTCGCTAAATTATCAAAATAATAATTTGACTTTCTTTCATCTCACAGGTGTCCAGTTTGAAACCAGTAGCCTGCACTGGCTGGACCAGAGGAGCACTGGTGACTGTGGCACTGGTTGCTGCAGTGACTATTTTCGCTGCACTCTGGGTGAAAGGGAAAGCCTAAAAAAAGGCCCATAAACAGGTCTTTTTAGGCCATTATATTTGACCAAAATATGTTTGCAAATGAATGACAATTACTGCTTTTTGTTTCTGCCGTTTACTTTGACTTTCTTTTGTAATACTATTTGAATGATGTATTACATTTGACGCTTTATAACCGTAAACAGGAGTAAAAATAATTATAATAATACTGTATAATTTATCAGGGTATGTGGAAATAGTTTTAAAGGGTTTTACAGTGTTGCCCAAGGAGTTGGCCAGCGTATTGTAGCAGTGACGTTGGTTCACAGTTGTATTAAATGTCAAGAAGCATGTTTCCCATGGCTGAACTGTTGCTGGCCTGCAGTCTTTTGTATCCAGATTAGTTTCTTACTGGTTTAAGAGGCCAACATTTTTACAAATATGCAGCCTTGCTTTATAAAAAATAAATAAAAATATGAAGAGAGCTGGACTTTCTGTTTCAGATTTGAATCTTTTTCATGCCAATAAACTTCCAAATGACACCATTTTGCAGTTTCATTCATTACAAAAAAACCATTTAATTACAAAATAATGATAATACAAGACCTTAAGAAGCAACCACAGGAGCTCGCAGGTTTAACAGGCCGTGCATGTCCAAGCTGAAATGAGCACCGGGGCCTGTGTTCCGCTTTATTCGTCTTCATAAGCGGTGACCTCCATGTGTGCGTACGTCATGAAGGCCTTCCGGTTGCACCTTTGAAGCGTGGAGCCCAGCTGCTTCCCCGGGCCGACCTCGTAGGTGTGAGGGAACTTCCGTCCCTGCGTCCTCTCGTAGATCTCGTGCAGAGTTTGCTCCCACTTCACGGGCGACACCAGCTGCTTCACCAGCTGCCTGCGCACGTGGCTCTCGTTCATGTAGCGCTTGCCGTCCACGTTGGAGTACACGTTGATCTCGGGGCGACGCACCTGAGCGGGAGAGAACTCGGCGGGTTAGACGACGAGCAGTGAAGGTGTGCGGCCAAACTAAATGGCTGTTGGTGAGGTTTATGAATATCTTTTGCGTGCGCTGTGGATGAAATGTAGACTATAAACTGTAAAAAGGGAGCAGTGGGCATTATTTTCACTTTGATATAATACAAAATTGTTAATTGAGGATGCATGTTTAATGATAAAATAGAAGAAAAACGGCCCAAAGATTCTTCGTTTATACTGTTGATGAAGAAAAGCATATAATTGTCCTGGAACCATCAAACTATCATACGTTTTCTTTGCATGAAAAATGATCCAAAAACGATTATTTGATTATCGAGGTCGTGGCTTTCTTTGTATTCAGATCAATTTGAGCTTACATTTAAGTTTTTTTTATTCTGTTTTACCATTTAAATGTGTTATTGCTTTGTTTTTATGTGAAGCACTTTCAAACATTAAAGATATTATTATAATTATGAAAACACAATTTTTTTCATTAATTGACAGATTAATTAATCGATTTTTTATCCATTTTGGCAGCTATAGCTATATTATTTATAATATTATACAATATAATATAAGTATGGTAACCACTGACGGGGCACCAGTGTGTCGCAGGAACGGGATATAATCTTCATAACTTTGTGTTCATTAGTTCACATGAAACTAAGTAGGGTGGAGGTTTGTTATCTTTGAATGAGCCCTTCATATCGACATAGGGAGCAGGTCCTGTTTGCTCCGCCATGTTTCTACAGTAGCCTAGAAAGGACAAACCAAACACTAGCTCTCAGAGAGCCTTTTGTGTTTACGTTACCTGAAGGCCACGGCAGTTCTCCGACACGCGTGTGACACTGCTGTCACGTGAGCTGCAGAATGCAAAATCGTGGTACCTTCAGTTGCTCCGACAGTGTTTTTATGGAAAGGATGGACTATTCAGTTTGTTGCAATATGCAACTGCACCACTAGATGGCACTAAATCTTACACACTGTCCATTTAATATATATATTTGGACATTACATTGTTGATTTTTATGCACATGGTCATCTTATGGGAGGGATAAATCAATCACATATGTCATCTACACTCTGGTTTAAAAATAAGACGGTTTGACTGACCTCCACCTGCCTGAGCACCTCTCTGAGGGGTTCAATAGCCGACTCCATCATCTCGGTGTGAAAAGCCCCGCTGACCGGGAGAGGTGTGGTCCTCACGAACTTGAGGCGCCGCGAGTTCTCCTGCAGGAAATCCAGAGCCTGAGAAGACAACACAGTAATGCGGAATGAGCTCACTGAAATGTACATAAAGCCACGAGGATATAAAATACTTTTACAGAAAATGTTCCATCATATTATCTCCTCACAGCTGTATTTTGGATCGAAATTGCTCCGTACCTTTTGGTGCCCTGCGAAGACTCTGCCATCCGGGAACAGATAGTTGGCCACGGAGCACACCGGCTCCTCGACCCCCAGGCTCCTGCAGTGCTCTTTAGCCTGCACACATGCATGTTTATACTGGGCCTGAGGTCTCCCGACGACCGACAGCATCCCACTAGGAGCCAGCTCTGACGCCTTCTGCATGGCCTCTGCACGGACCTTCACCGCGTACAGAGCTGGAGGACACAGAGGCGGGATAACACATTGCATGTTAACTTTCAACTGATCAAGATCTTTGTCATGCACAAGTTAGGGAACACGTTTACCTTCGGCATAGTTCATTGCGCCGGAAAAAACCAGGGCGGCAAATTCTCCAACGCTGAAACCTGCAGCAGCAACACACATCTCAATGGCCTGCGGGGAGAATATGAAGGGTCACATTAAACATTAAAAATGATAAAATCAGGGTTCATACACATTTTGACCAATGGATTTCCATGACTTTTAACCAAATTTCCATGACCAAACATTTTGTGAAATCTCAGTGTATAAATGAAAAAGTGAGAAAATGTAGTATTTAAACTAACAATGAGAATTCCAAAGCATACAGTATACCTTAAATGACACAAATGAATGAAAGACAATAAATTAAATTAAAAGAATAAACATTTATATAGATGCCTGTGTGTATGCCTGCTTATATTTTGAGCGTCTCTCTTTTAAAAGCATATTCATTATTTCAAACTCAGCGTAAATGAACGACATGCACATAAGACATTTCCATGACTTTTCCAAAACTTTGGGGATTTTATTTTTTTAAATAACTTTTCCAGGTTAATGGTAAAAGCATAGTTTAGATTTTAGAAAAGGCTTTACTGATCTCTATTTAAATATGATTTCTAATCTGTCTGGGTTTTAGTTCAAAATATTAATATTTTAAGTCATTTTTTGTAGATTAACAGTACGTTTAAATAGGTAAAAGGCTAAACAAATGTCTGTAGCAGGGATATATAGATTTTGTAAACCCTTTCATCGTCTTGTGACCTCTAAAGTTGGGCCATTTTACAGCTAAAACGTATTTATTTGTACCTTTGGGTTTTCGTGGTTGAGTCGCTCCACCGCCGCCAGCGACGTGACGAACACGGCCGGCTGACAGTGCACCGTCTTCCGCAGCTCCTCCTCGGGTCCCTGCAGGCACAGAGCCAGCAGGTCGTACCCGAGGATCTTCTCGGCCACGGAGAACATCTCTTTGACGTTGGGGTACTTCAGAAGCCCTCTCCCCATGCCCGCAAACTGGCTGCCCTGGCCCGGGAAGAGGAGCACGGAGGAGCCGCTGGGGTCCTTCCAGGGTCTCCGGTCCTCGCCATCCGGGAGAGGAGCGTGACTTTCGGGTGCGGGGCCGTGAGCTGCATCCGGGGAGCCCGGCTGGTTGGCGGACAGTCTCCTGCTCAGAGACGCCAGCGACCTGACCGCGCCAACGGAAATCACTGACGACAACATGGCGTCCCCTCGATGAGGTCCTCACCGGTTAGAATAGAGCCATGTTCTGTTCTGCCTGGAAAAACTGTAATAAATTAACTACAAACTGAAAAATGTCGTTTAACGGTCAGCGTGACACGGTCCTGAGAGCCGCCATGTTTATTGGAGACACCGGAAGGTCGAATTTATTTTTCTTCCGGTTCACGTTTCGGTTCTTTTTACGCTGCAGCGACCCCTAGTGGTCACACTATGTCATCGTGATTTTATTTTATTGACCACCTCTATGCACTTCCCTCCACGAGCTTTGTTTAAAAAAATAATACATGCAGTGAAACACAATTAATGATAACCCATTTTATTGTTATTGCCAAACTACTTTTGTATGCAATACTAATAATTTTCATAATAGTTATATGTATTCTGTCTGTCTATATATGTATATATAATTCAGCATTAGAATTTTTACTGTTTTTTTACCGTTTATTATTTATATTACTTTTTTTGATGTATTACTCTGTCTCTTGTGTGCACTTTAATCCTGCAAATCCCCACTGCGGGACTAATGAAGGAATATCTAATCAAATCTGATCTAAAATATAACTTTATTGGCCCAACAGGGAAGGACATCTGTCTTTTCTCTTATTAGTTGCTCTGCTGTATTAGTTAAGACGCTTTGCTTTAACCTTTTATAGCTAAAAATGAATAAAAGGACATTTCATGTCATCTATTCATTTCTTTATTGGTAGCAGTAAACATATTAATTATCAGCTCATTGTTAATGATTCACTTTTTGAGTTGCGTGTGGTTTTTGGGGGGATTGTTTTATATTTGAGAGGTAATGACAATTATATATATTCTTATATTTTTTGTAACAAATACATCATGTTTTTATCAGGATATCATGAAGTCTAAGATTTAAGAATTGTGACTTGAATAAGTGGAGAAAATAAACTGTTGGAAAAAAACAAAAAAAAACAGTTTCTAAATGACCTCAATGATTCAAATGTGTTGCCCACAGAAATGAGCAATATCACAAAATTATGTTTTATTATTCACCAATAAAATGTATTGTACAAAACCGTAAATGCCAGTCGATCTTAATCAAATTTGAGTCCATTAAATGGTGCTCTCCATCTCTCTCTCTCTCTCTCTCTCTCTCTCCGCATTTCAAAATATAAATATACTACAACTTTTTGTTTGCAGATTCTTTTCCGTATCGTAAATAACTTTTCTCCTTGACGTCTCGGTCCTAAACAAATGCTGAATTAGATTTGGAACATTTCGGATCACACTTGTCCGTTGGGTTTTCCCTGCGATTCGTCGGATCCGTCCGACAGGTCGGCGGCCTCCAGCAGCTCCTCCAGCGCGTCGCTGTCTTCGGCGCTCCGGTTCTGATCGGCGCTCCGGTTCTGATCGGCTCTATTCTTGAATTTGGAGATGAACTCGTTACTCGCCAGCGCTCCTTCCTTTTTGGGACACGTGGGTTTTGATAATAGCCGATGTTCCAAACGTTCTGCAAAATAAATAATAAAAAAAAAAAGTTGGATTGTTTGCCTTTCAGGTACTGCAAAAGTACTAATTTCTAAAAGTTATTTAAAAAAAAATGGTGTGAACAGTATTGGCGTTTTTAATCACATTTTTTTCAGGAACTACTGCACTTTCTTGAAGGAAAAACAGAACCAATATATTGTGACTGTATTCTGATGCACTTCTGGAGCCAAATGAAAATATTTTCCATGATTATTGCAGGCGTGGTATATTTATAATCTCTGGATGTTTTTTATTGTTTAATTATCTGTACAGTTCATTCAAATTATCAAAGTACTCAATAATACATATTAGTTTACAGCTAAACCTTCACTAACAATAAATAAATAAATATAAATATTTTGAACTAAAAATGGTATTTCCAAAACACAAAACACTTCTCTTTATATGTACTGATAAAACATCGGTAGAATGCTTAGTTTGAAACCCAGACAGATTAGAGATCAGATTTAACTACAGATCAGTAAAGCCTTTTCTTAAATCTAAGTGTTTACTTTGTATGCTCCTCATTGTTATAATCTGTGTTCCATTTAAATAAAACTATAATTTGAGCATTCTGTATTTACTGTCAGGTAAAACCAGACAGACAACCAAAGAGGTTATAACTCTGGTTCACAAAGTGCTATATAAATAACATTATTGTTATTAATATTATCCCCAAGAGCATATGCACCTCCAGGCCCGATGGGCGTCATCAGGCGGTTCAGCTGGACGTTCCAGTGCCGTACGTGTTGACTGGCATACCTCAGCTTCTCTTGTAACTCCTGAAACAAGAAAATCAAACGAGCGTTTAAAGGATGCAGCAAACTGAGCCGATCCAAACCCGTCGGCCCCGTCTCACCTCCAGGTGCTGGTGGCTCCTCTTGCGAGAAGCCCGCAGGTCCTGCAGCTCCCGAGAGGCCGAGTGCAGAGCCGAGGGGGTCTGGTGTTCTGGGCTGCCGTCTGAGGCCTCCGGTACGGGGCTGAGGCACTGCAGGGCCCGCTGCTGCTCCTGGAGCAGCTGGAACTGCTTCTTCTTGGCTTCCTCCGCCTGCAGCAACCTGGAGAGGAGGCGTGTGGTTGGGTTTAGAATCGCACGGCTATCGCTCAGAGGCAATTCAGGGGTCCAACTGCAGCAATTTACAGAAGAAGCATGCTCTTTCTCTGAATCATAACTCTTAGTGACATAACACACATATTTTATGTTCAGTGTGACTTCTACTTGATGATATCACTGACTGTGTGTATGTACGTCGTGAATTAATGTCTTTAAATGGGCTTAGAAATAATAAAATAATAAAACGGTTGCTCCTAATAAGAGATTTGTCCTGTTTTTTACGGTTTTTCTAAAATCCAGTGATATTTATGTATTCACTCATGGGTACATTGCAAAAAGGCACCGCTAATAGCTCATTCTGAATACTTTTAATTGTGCCAATTTGACAAAAATGTAAGAAATACAGGCTGAGTTTTGACCCATTAACTAAGTCCATGTCAACATTATACTTCCTGTTTACAATAATAATAATACATTTTATTTGTATAGCGCTTTAAAAGATACGCAAGGTTCTAAAGACAAACAATAGAAGCTGCAATAAAACAAGAAATATGACAATAGTGTGTCACAGATTTAAATAAATGGGTTTTAAGTGCTGTTTTATTTTTTAAAGTGGGGAGTGATGGATGGAAAGCATTATGGGTAAGTAGTCCTGAAATTTAGAGCATGAATGAGAAAAGACAAATAATAGGATCATAACTTTCTGCAGGTGTCATACATGCAATTTGGAGTTTCAACGGTAATATTGTGGGCGTGTTTGTTAACCTCTCCAGCTCCTGTCTGGCCCGCTCCTCCTCCAGCCGAGCCTGGATCTCCATGTTGAGAGCGACCTCCAGTTTCTGCTGCGTCAGCTCCAACTCCTCGATCCTCTTTTTCTGTTGCTCCGCCTCCTTTTCCTTCACCTGCATCTCTGCTTGCATGCTGTCTCTCAACTGGGAGGACACACACACACACACATACACACACACACACACACACACACACAATTGGTAACTGACCTATTCCTGAATCACCTTTTCCAGGAATGTCATTACCGTTTCTCCACCACTAGAAATCACAGACGGTTAAGCCTGACTTTTATGATGCCAATGTTTTTGTGCCGTTTTCAGGACTCTGAATCCCATTTCAGCACATTATAAATAAGCGCCGTCATCTGGAAAACTTTCTCTTACCGTCTCGGCCTCTTTCAGCTGTCTCTCCAGCTCCATCTGCACCTCCCTCTGCTTCCTCCTCTCTTTTTCCTCTACCTCCCTTCGTCTGTTTTCTAACTCGCGTGCATGCTGCGAGACAGATAAAAAGTTAGACGTTAAAACCGAGCACGCTCAACAATCGTCCCTCAACTGGTTCCTCCCGCTCTCACCTGTATGATGCTTTCTATTTCTGAATCCTGTCTGTCCTTCTCCTTCTCCATCTTCTCCATCTCCTGCATGCTGGAGTCGTCCGATTGGCTGCTCCGGCTGCTGCAGCTGCTCCGGGCGCTCCGGCTGCGCTCCCGGTGGCCGTGTTCCCGCTGGACCCGTCTCTTCAGTTTGAGTTGGTGGTGGAGGGAGGACTTGCCCTCGCTCTGGAGACGGAGGGCCGTCTGCATCGCTGGAGAGGAAGCAAACAGGTCGGTACTGTGGATACTGTTACTGGGGTTTTCTTTATGTGGATTAAAAAAGTGTTTCTTTGTGGTTCAAGAGCTTATGAGCTCCACCAAAAATCCTGAAAATAAAGTACTGCCAATAAAGTAGGTTTTGCCAGTGACTGATCCAGGAGTCAAATCAAAAGACTTGGCAATGTGACAGGTCACCGACACGGAGGAATACACAAATAAATACAGATCTACAGATCAATTTTTACCCAAAAATATGAATTACCTGCAGCCCTACTTTAATTTGAACGTTGCTTTTTGCAGTTAGATGACAACATTAATACCACTCTCATGTCTATAATAATACACTTGCCACTTTCACATACACTTACAGTACACTTGTTTATAGTACTGTTATCTGTTTGTCTGTGTACTTTATTTTATATTTTATCTTGCACTGTGTTGATTGTTGTTTGTCTAATCAATGTATGCACCACCGCCAAGATGAATTCCTCGTATGTGTAACATACCTGGCAAATAAATGGTTCTGATTCTGATTCTGTGCGAATAGCATACAGACTGGAAACAGCTAGCCAAACAGTAACAAAATCCACCTCCACGCGTCATAAAAGCCGGTGGCCACGCCCTCGATAAATCACTGCAGTCAACACGTAGTTGCTGACTCCGTACGTTTCTTCTTCTACACACCAACACACCTTGAGTCCACTCCACCTTCTGCCTCTGGTCAGACGCGCTCATCTCAAAGGTTTTATTGTGAGTTTTCACACAGAACAGACAGCGCTTCCCCTCCCTGTCTGCAATCGGCTGAAACAGAGAAGAGGAGACTCAGAAAAGTGTCAAAATACAAGGATTATGGGACGTTTGAACACATCCAGAGCACAGCATTTTGTGTATATATTTAAGCATGCAGTGTTTTCGTTTCCTCGCCCACCTCTATGACGCAGCTCTTATCCAGCTGGATCTCCCCTTTCTTGCCTCTCAAATCCTCGCTGACGAAGTAAGTGATGGAGGAGGTCTTCAGCACGAACCAGCGCTCGGTCCAGTTCCTGCGTACATGACCCTTCTTCCACATATAACCCTGGAAGCAAAGGGACAAAATGTAAGAGGAGCGACGAAGAAGATGAGAAACGGACACAGGAAGGTACGCAGAAGCCTCTCTACCCTCTTGAGGACGTTGTGATACATCTCCAGAAAGACCTCGTCCAGAGCCAGGCTGAAGGCCTCGGCACTGGTGACCCTCAGCAGCCGGCCTGCACCCATTTGCTCCAGGAAGGTCCAGACGGACATGTCGCCTTCCCACACTGCGGCATCCTGGGATATGAAGTCCTCCAATGGCTTCCCGGCCCACTCCTGGCCCATCGCTGTGGAGATCTTCTTGAGGAGATACTCCACCTGAAAGCAGTCAAATATTGCGAGTGTTTAGCAGAAAAGACCACAAAAAACTACTATTTTACAGTATTGATAACGTATTTTTTATCAGTGTATTTCGGTACATTTTTACAGAGGAAAGCTACTGTGCTGATAACACAAAAGCAGTTTATTTCTGTCTCTGTCGACAGGAAACCGAGAGCATTATGAAGGAAGTGGCGGAAGGAAGAGACTCATTAACTTACTTGCACTTACTTTGTTTCTGCTGTTAAAAAAATGTCTGACTGTTGGGGCACAAGCTGGGATTATATTCAGATAATGATACGTCTAACAATTAGGAGATCACAGAGAAAGTGCCTCGTGTAACTGCCTGAAACCCCGGTGTGTTTCCTTGTATTCCTGGGTGATTTGTTTCTCTATTGATCTTTATCTGCATCGTGAATGCTAAGGAAGGAGTTTCTGCGCTTTTAAAAATGTATTTTATATCAAAATGTGACCCTTTTTTTGGTTGTTTGACATGAAAAAGTGAACATTTTATACTCTGAGGCGTAAAAATTCAATCAAATAAGAATGATCAATTATCAATTATCAATCAAATCCCTGAAGTCCGACCCCAAATTCCACAATCGACGTGTTTTACCTCCTCTGGGATCATCACCAGTGGGTAGCGGTCCTCAGACAGGAGGTTGAATAAGCAGAAGAGCTTAAAACAGTCTCTTTGCGAGAGCAGCGCCCCCGGTGGCAGCCCCTTGAAGTTCTTCTTCATGGTCATCATCCAGCACAGGTCGTCGAACTTCTCCTTGTCAAACGTCCCCTCTTTGACCTGGAATGAAAGAGTCTTCATCACTGAGACTTTAAGACAACTGGATTCAAACTTCATATGATGGTAACGGTTTTATTAACAAGCGTAATATTACAAATAACTCGGCCGATAAGATTATGTATTTCTCCTAACCCCAAAATAACACCAAAGTGTTGTCCAAAGCAAATACATTCACAGGATATGATGGGTATAAATCCCTCAACCAATGAAATTATTTATTTCTCCTAACACCAAAATAGCACCAAATATATAAATATAAATGTACATATTAATATTAATAATAAAGTGTTGTCCAAAGCAAATACATTTATTTACAGGACATGATGGGTATAAATCCATCAAACCAATTAAATTATGTATTTCTCCAAACCCCAAAATTGCATCAATATAATAATACAATTAATAGTGTGAAGAATAATGATAATAATACTAATAAAGTACTTTCCAAAGCTTTGTTTTACAGAACATACAACACAATAATAATGGTTTAACATATTAAAAAGACAAAAATAGACACAATTAAATATTGTCACACAAAAGTAAACGTGATGAAAGAAATAAAATGCATAAATAAAAGTGTGTAACTATTTGTGTGTGTATTGAACATCCGCAGCACCTTATCCAGGATGTACTTGTTGAGGTAGGGCATGTAGCCGTGATTAGACACCGGCCCGTCGTCATCATCCTGGAAGTGTTCCTCCAGAGCCACGGGGTCGTGAGGGATGTTCAGCACCGTGTACAGGTTGTGAGAAAGCACCTGAGGAACACACACACACACACACACACACACACACACACACACACACACACACACACACACACACACACACACACACACACACACGCACTCTTGGTGTTTCTTCACACACACACATAACCACAGCCTGCTGGTCTTTAGCATGTCAGGACAGCTTTCTGCTATTTCCCTGGATTCTTCATGCTTTGGGGGCTCAGCAGAGACAAGTAGCAACGTGACAGACAGAAACATGGCCCACTGAGGGAGGAAATGGCGAAATAAGACCTGTACTGGTCGTTCTGTCATTCCTTTCCCCCTGAAACACTGATAGTGAGAGGTATTATGTCACTCCTTGTGTTTCTGGGCCACAGAGAGAGGTTGGACTTTGAGCTTGAAGAGCCATTACGCGGTGGCCTATGTTAATAAAGCTTTTTGTTTTCAAATACTTGGACGCTTGTAGTGCGTTTGTGTGTTTAAAGTTGCTCATATTACAACGTAGATTCCTATAGTAAGCTCACAGGCAACATATACGACAGTCTGGCATAGAGACCGATGCCTTTTGGTTTGTCTTCAGCCCCAAAGAAAGCGGATTTAAATGAAAAGTAGCAGTTAAAGCTGTTTCTGTGCCCCTCGCTCTCAGTTTCCTGATCTTAAAAATGACCACATTACATTCCCGGCTTACCTTTAACTGCGATTTGGACACTTTCCCGCACTTCTCGACGTCCAGAGACGTGAAAGCGTACCAGATGGACTTGAGGAGCTCGGATTTTAAGTCCATGTTGGAGAGCTCGCTGTGCGCAAAAACACGAACATTTCCAAAAGCGCAGCGCGAGCGGCTTTTACGCAGCGGCGGAGAGAATTGCCAAATAAAATGTGGGGCAGAGTACAGGCTGCTGTGCAAACTGCAGAGCGAGATGTAGGACAGACCTGAAGAGGCGGAGAGTAGAGAGAAGCCTACACTTTACTCCATTTACTCTTTTTTTCTTCTTCTTTTTACAAATGCCAAACACTTGTTAGAGTCTAGTTTATAATCTTCTTCATATATTTTGGAAAATATTCCTGCCATCCATTCTTGAAAACGTTTATCTGGATAAATTGGACAGTCTTACGGTGTAAATAACTCATATTCAAGCTATATTCCCAAGTCTACGACATGTATCCAGACACCAGTTTGTTTCTTATTTCCTCAAAGGGATGCCAGCCTAAAACAAATAGAGGAATCCGTGTGTTCAGATTCAGGAGACTTTTCACCCAGGCTGTAAAGACACACCCATTTGGGCAACGAGCCTGAACAATATGGATTTTGGCAACTTCAATATTAGAAAAGTTTGAATAATAAACTATTTAATACACAATTAGGAGGTTTAAATCCATTAAAATACTAACTGGAGAAAGGAATTCCATGATTTGGGTGTTTTTTAAGGTTGTAATATAAGTTAGTTTGCATGTAAAACCTTTTGGGTTCACCTTTATCAATGTGATGCTTAATAATCTGACTGATTCTATATTTGCACAACTCTGCAGCCATTTTGTGTCCCTTCCTCTGAGCATGTGTTTTGGTAGAATGGAGGTCATGAATAGTGCACATTAAAGTACCCAGCCCAAAATAGTTGTCAGAGGTGTTAAGAGCAAAATGTTCCTTGTGGGTTTCCCTGACTTAAGGCGTTGCTCCCGGAACTCCACTTTTGTGTGATGAAACTTCTGGTGGTGATGTAGCAACCTTAGGCCAAATAGTTTTAATAAGGACAAAGTAATCAGATAGAAAGCATCCGCACGCCTTGTTAGAGCCTAATGTAGGCTAATCAATACCATAATTAGGTCATGAAAACGGTCCAGAGGCCAGCGCCCAAAGCCTCTCTGTGTCTAAACGCAGATATATGTCGGTTTTAAGGTAATCTTTTGTGATGAATTGTCAACTTCATATTGCCCAATTTGAACGGAGAACGTGTAGCTCATAATTTTCCGCCCCATAAACTAATCAATGCCGGGTCACGCTGCTTTGTTTGGTCACACTCGGCCGGTACTCGTCTGTATGGGCCGTCTCCCTTCAAGGGCAGATGTAATCATTGTCTCAGGTGGTGTAGAAATGAGATGTCGTCCAGGAAGCCATAATTCAGAATTGCCCGGCCAGAGGAATCAGTGAGGGAATCGACCACTCCCAGCGCAGAGAATTTACCACTCTGGCGCGCTTTCAGCATGGCCTTTCTCATATAATAAAGAACTGGAGCTGCTTCTAAAGCTCATTAATATGAAGACAGGAGGCGTGGACCTGCCGTCTGTCAGGACTTCTCTTGTTTCCACCTTTAAGAGAAGAATACTCACATTAAACCCCCAAAACACTGATTGTTGGTGATTCACAAGATGTAGACATACATGACATTACAAGAATGCCTGTTGTCATTTATATATTTAATATATTCAAGGGCAGCAGACCTTGAGTTTACCACGTCGAATCAATATCACATCGTGCAATGAGGCAAAGATTTTTTATTTATTGTTTGACATATATAGATTACAGTTTCGGTCATGCATGTTTGCACTGTTGGTGATGATTAGAATAGATATACAGGTATATCTATCTATCTATCTATCTATCTATCTATCTATCTATCTATCTATCTATCTATCTATCTATCTATCTATCATCATAGACTACATTACAATTACAAGAGCAATAAAAAGGCCTATCCTAGATATGAAAGATATGATGTTGAGGCTGGAAGGAAGGCGAATGCATTTGTATCATCTCAGTACATATAATATATCTTAAAACACGTGTAATAATAAAATCATTTGAGAAAAACACTCACATTTGTTGAAGGAATAGCTAGACATTTTGGGAAATATGTTTAATTGATTTCTTGACAGAGAGTTAGTTGAAAAGATCAATACACTTGTTTTGTGCTTGAAGAGATTATTTTGAATTGGGACGATCTGAAACATATATTTGAAGAACAAAAAAGTTCACCTCTGTCTATCAAAACACAATACCCAGATATTAATACAGATTATAATCCTAAACATCACAACAAGACAATATCTTTTTTATTCATAGAATCATGTTTAAGCCTGAGAAACGCTGAGATATGCTCAATGTTGTGCAGTTAAAATGTGTATGATTCCAACCTTTTTATTAACTTCAACGATTAGAGGACATACACTTAATAGCCTATTTGCAAATCTATATGTGTATATGCAACTATAGCCTTCTGCAAATATTGTGTTGACGTTTGCATTTCAGCAGCAAAACTGAAAGAAAAACCTTTTAATAATAAACTTGACACGAGGAAACAACGTTTTACTTTGACTCCTGACAGAAATGTCCCCAATGTGAGACTGAATATGAAGCTACAGCCAGGAGACGTTAGCTTAGCATAGACTGACGTAAACAAGTGGAAACAGCTCTCCTCGTCTCACTCTCTAAAGCAAATGAAGATATTTCCCAAAATGTTGAGCTTGGGTTTGATGTTGAAGAAGAGCACGTTTCATGCTAACTGGGTTGCAACACATCTGGGTCATTATTCGCAATAATCAGTGATTTTAATCCATTTTGTGCTTCACAATATTTCAGAATATACAAACTCTAGCAACACAGAGACATCTGGGATAACTTTTTTTTAAAGCAGTCATGTAAACAGCACACAACACCACAGACAGCAATAGCTTATTTAGCTCTTTTTAAGCGCACCTTTCTAGCACAGCGGCGTTTTTTTGTGATGGAAGAACTAAATGGTGTGAATACGAACATCTGTTGACCACAGCCAGGCTGAATCATCCGAGGTGGAAAACTGCTGGGGAACATTCCTGTGCATTCGGTGGTGTGATGTACTAAATGCCAGCAGTTAACCCTAAATAATATGTATGTACATTCTATATAATGAAGCATATTAATCCATGCCAATATTAAAACATTTCTCAAACAAAGTCTCATTGTACTTTCATCTACTTTTTGAGTGCTGCCCAACGGGGTCCCACCCAACTGTACACACCTCACCCATTCTTATTTTTTTATAATTGTGCAGAAGACCAGGCAAACAACAAGTGTAAAAGAGTTGTGAAGTGGAAGGAGTTGCTGCTTTCTTGATTATTTTTAACCACTAAATCCCCATTTTCTTTTATTGATATCCTCCAGGTCCCTTAATTTCGCAACAAAAGAGTATTTTGGATAATTTAACAATACTATAGGTAAGTCATGAGCATCAGTTGCAATTATTTAGGCGTAGTTTCTGAGAAATCGTGATTTTGTTGTTGTGCTCAATTCATTCAAATTGATCCGGCAACTGAAAGTTTTTACAAAACATTCAACAGGAGTCGTAGTTGATTTCTCTCTTTAGGTTTTAAAAAGGCCTGAACCTGTGAACGTTTCGTTAAAGAAGCATATATTTCATAAAGCAGTTGCTGATCTTGTGTTGGGAATGTTTTCATACCCATCCAAGCCATAGAGGACCTCCAAATACTGATCACCTGACATTTTTCCTGGCAACCAGGACACCTCAATGAACTCCCAACCCTTTGCAACTCGATCACTCTTTCAGGGCACAGCCTCATTCCCAATCCTAATTATCTACACATTGGTCAATCCTTGGTGTAGGTTGCCTACATCTTTAAATTGCCCGTTAATGGGCCACCACACGCCGATGTGGTCTCGGTGCCAGCTTATTAGCCAGCAGACAGGCCAGGGCGATGCCTCCCACTTGGGTGAAGGCCAATCCCAACACAGTGGCGGCAATGTGGAAGACGTTGTCGTTGACCAAACTGAAGACTTTGCGGAAGCAGCCGTGTGGATGGATTCCCGCTGCCGCTACACCCTCAGCGTCATCCGACAGAAGGGGTCGATTCCTGCAGGCCTTGCGCCTCGCGCAGCAGCTGTCCGGCAGGGCCACCGAGGTGCCGTTCTCGTTGGGCGGGAAGGTCATATGCTGGATGGCCCAGTCGGACGTGAGCCAGTCGCGCCAACCTTCGGCTCCGCAACACTCCAGGGCCCTCTGCAGGCTGTCTAGCGCGTCAG
Source organism: Taurulus bubalis (assembly GCF_910589615.1). Lineage (NCBI taxonomy): Eukaryota > Metazoa > Chordata > Actinopteri > Perciformes > Cottidae > Taurulus > Taurulus bubalis. The sequence continues at coordinate 14,390,476 of NC_136608.1, read as the reverse complement.
CACGGCCTTCGTCCTCGGTGTAGCCGGCCACCGCTCGCTGTAAGCCGCTGCGAAACCCTCCGGCGATGTCTTCGCGGTAGAAGAGACCTAAGAGTCCAGCTGCCAAAGCGGCTATGAGCGCAGCGAGTTGAAAGAAGCCGTACGCCCTGAGCACCCCGGGCAGGTTTGCCGCCACCCCGAGACAACCCAGGAAGCCCCAGGCGGTGACGGCTGCCCCCGTGGACAGGAGGATGATCGGGGCGTTGGGGTAGCGGTTGGCTGACAGCAGCATGTAGTCCGCCAGCGAAATCTGTGCCCACACGCCCAGGGTGAGGATGGCCAAGCCGGCGGCCCAGAAGAGGCAGCTGAAGGCCAGGAGGCCGAGGCGCAGGAGGTGCATGACTCCCACTGGGCGGCAGCAGGGCGGGGCGCCGCCCACAGATGGAGGTGCGGGGGCCGCCAGGGAGGCCTCGGAGCACACGGACAGGGAGAGCCGCTGCTGCTGCTCGTGGAGCTGCTCTTCCTGCTCCTGGTAGGGCGACAGCAGGTAGCCGGGGATCGCGGAGGGTCGGCGAGGAAGAGGAGGTGGAGAGAGCAGGTCGATACCCCGCGGGGACGAAAGGCGCCGCACGGCCAGCTGCTGGTGTTCCCAGTCCAGAGCTTGTCTGCTGGGACTCGGCCGAGCTGACAGCGAGTTGTAAGGCAGTGCAGAGCTCATGATCTCGGCTCTGGTTTTTATTTACTCCCCTCTCTCTCTCTTCGACACACTCCTCCTCTCTCTTTCTTCTTCTATCAGTGCCTCACTATCGTTCTCCTGCAACACACAATCCCCCCGATTTCTTTATGACCGGTCATTAATCCGCCATCAACACCACGAACGCAGACTGGACGGTAAATCACACGGGTGGGTGTCGCGTCGTGCCGTTATCTGCATCCACAGCTTCGTCGTCTCCGGACGTATTTATGCGTTTTTTTTCGGGCGTTCTTTCCACCTGCATGGTCACCAGCTCTTCTAATTCCTCCACCGATGGTCACATCCAGACATCTGGCTGCTCGCTGCTGCACGGCGCTCTGGTCAAAGCGAGAGGTGATTGCAGTGGGAAGGACCGCAAACCCACCCGTGCACACCCTCTCTCGGTGTGGAGGAGACATCCCTTTGAGTTTTTCACTTCCATTTGTGGAATTGGTGAACCAGGGAAAACTCTACCAATGTCTAAAATTGTAAAAAGTTTTCCTGTGATTAACTTTTTTCTGTCAAATGAAAAAATTTAATTAGGAGCCCAAAAGTGTCAGTCAAGGATGTGACTAAAGATGATATTTATTGCACTGAAGTTGTCTGTGAAAATAAAGAATTGTGTGACATCTATTTAAAAGTAATGGAGTAATGGACCTATTTTACAAT